>NC_092238.1:24561902-24574402 GCF_036320965.1 Panulirus ornatus
TCCCCTGGGTAAGTTGATGTAACCCTCTTTGTTTTCTTCCCTCATAACACCCTGGCATCATGTGCAAATATATTTATGCAGGAGTCTATACCCTTTGGCGAGTCACTTACATTGGTCAAGAAGAGCAATGGCAGAACATACGGGTGAGGCTCCTCTCTTATGTTACCTTTCACCATGTTAATTCTGTATCCATCGGACGAATCTCTTCCACCTCATTCTTGTCTGAAGGTTCACCTTGTCTGCCAGCCTGGTGTGTGGTGCTTTGTCACATGTTTACTGACACTCAAGAATCACACAAGCCACCCTGTAATCCAATCGTCCTCGTCTTTTGCTTGAAATCTCTCTCTCTCTCTCTCTCTCTCTCTCGAGAGAGAGAGAGAGAGAGAGAGAGAGAGAGAGAGAGAGAAAGAGAGAGAGAGAGAGAGAGAGAGAGAGAGAGAGAGAGAGAGAGAGAGAGAGAGAGAGAGAGAGAGAGAGAGAGAGAGAGAGATTTATGAATGACATCCTTTCTTTAGATCCGTGTTATGTCGTGGTTAGGTAGTTTCTTTTTCGTGTGTGTGTGTGTGTGTGTGTTTATGTGTGTGCAATTAGTGTTTGTGTGGTACGGGGCGAGATTGTCCTAACATTCATGTGTCGTGTGTTTACTCTTATCTGTTCAAACAAAGACACAGACACACCCCAGCCTAAGCCAGGTACTCATTTATCTACCAGTGCGGAGGGGAGGATGAACAGTTGGTTTGGATGTGGGCAGCCTGCCACGCCCGAGCTCGAACGGCCCCTGCCTGGCTCATGGTCAGTATGCTGCCCATCACAACACGGAGGCCTGTGTGGGTGTGTAACTTGTTCTTGTTACTCTCCCCGTAAATTTATATAAAGATTTGACCCCGAGCAGCTTTCCAACATTTTCTAGGCCTTTTGATATTATAGATGTCCACGAAATGTTTATATGTTTTGTGTTCCATGTGATATTACTGGCGAGATCCACCAGTACCTGCCACACCATAACATGCCGAGGAATTGTTTCTCGACTGTGGTTGGATGTGAAGTACAAAGTATATGTGCGTATTATAGTCATAATCCCTTGAGTAGAAGCGTACAAAGCCTGTGCATGACGGTATAACTCTCGAATACGATGGTATGATGCTTAAACATAACGATACAGTGCTAGAGCATGACGGTACGACGCTAGAGCATGACGGTACGACGCTAGAGCATGACGGTACGACGCAAGAGCATGACGGTACGACGCTAGAGCATGACGGTACGACGCTAGAGCATGACGGTACGACGCTAGAGCATGACGGTACGACGCTAGAGCATGACGATACGACGCTAGAGCATGACGGTACGACGCTAGAGCATGACGGTCCGACGCAAGAGCATGACGGTACGACGCTAGAGCATGACGGTACGACGCTAGAGCATGACGGTACGATGCTAGAGCATGACGGTACGATGCTAGAGCATGACGGTACGACGCTAGAGCATGACGGTACGACGCTAGAGCATGACGGTACGACGCTAGAGCATGACGGTACGACGCTAGAGCATGACGGTCCGACGCAAGAGCATGACGATACGACGCTAGAGCATGACGGTACGACGCTAGAGCATGACGGTACGATGCTAGAGCATGACGGTACGATGCTAGAGCATGACGGTACGACGCTAGAGCATGACGGTACGACGCTAGAGCATGACGGTCCGACGCAAGAGCATGACGGTACGACGCTAGAGCATGACGGTACGACGCTAGAGCATGACGGTACGATGCTAGAGCATGACGGTACGACGCTAGAGCATGACGGTACGACGCTAGAGCATGACGGTACGACGCTAGAGCATGACGGTACGATGCTAGAGCATGACGGTACGATGCTTAAGTGTGTCATAAAGGCTGGGTCAAAGACCGGGTCACTGTATCCATGGGTCGTCCTCAGCGGATCAATATTGCCAGATTAATTCATTGCTGAGGTTAAAGAAAACCATTTTTTTTTTAAATTAATGGAAAGCTTGTATGTACGTAGGTGTTTACTGTATACACAAAGTCCTTACTGTAGAAAAGAAAAAATTTTTTTTTTTTAAGATTTGACACCAGAAAGCAGCATATTATACGTCCTTTCCCAGAATTCCAGAGCTGGGAGAGAGTTAGTGAGGAGAGGTTCCTGGCTGTATTGCCACCAGTCAGCCACAAACAGCGATAAAACATGTAAGTTTAGGTTCTCCTGCCTCTCCCGTGGCCGCCACACAAACACACACCGACCAGATGGCTATTTCTTGTCTTCCCGCCTGACACCAGGGCCAGGGGAGTGACTTTAAAGAGTACGGAACGACACTGTTGCATTAACCAATAAATAAAACTTTACGTGCTGCACCGAAGGGACAGTGAGGCAAGGTTGTTGTGATGGTAAGATCGTTCGCGCACACACACACACACACACACACACACACACACGCTGTGCATCAGTGTGTCGGTGCTGTTACATGCCGTGGCTGTCGTGTGCTGGGTGTTCATTGAACCAGAAATCGTTACATATTGCCCGGCATTCTTTCCGTGATGTTAGTGTGCCTGGAGGCCTCTGTCTGTCCCGGACCTTTACTGAAGAGAAGGTAAGGCAAGTGGCTGTGAAGACCAGGGGAAGGTCCGCTGTTCACGTGGCCGTGATGATGGTAACACATAATGAGTGATTGTTAGGTGCTGCTGGAGGGTGGTGCGTTATTTGGTCTTTAATTCCACCAGTTACCAGGGACAGTAGAGCCGTCAACGACAAGTTACCACCAACCATCACAAACCTGGAACACCTTCAGGTGTGTCAAGACCTGGAACACCTTCAGGTGTGTACAGAATGATGTGAAGATCACACGGTTTTGATGGAGGCAGCTTGGTTGGCTATTGGCACTTCAGGTCTATCATGTTATGACCATCACTCGAATAATTATGAACACATACGATCGTTGAAGATCGTTGTAAAACCATGTCTGCTTCCACCGTACACACAGCTTCTGAAGCAGATCGTTTGGTTGACTTTGGGCTTCAGGCATCTCAGCTTCCAGGGTAATCATAGCCGGCGTTATTAAGGTATAACCAACAAGCGGAAAATTTGTAACACCTTCTTGAGTTGTTGAACATACTTCCAAGATCGCATACGTTCATTACTCTCTACCCTCGAAGGATGTGTGTGTGTGTGTGTGTGTGTGTGTGTGTGTGTGTGTGTGTGTGTGTGTGGATTTAAAGGTCCTCGAATGCCTGTTTGGTCATTGAGAAATTGTTACACACAAGGTAAACATAGCGTGACTTCCTCTCAGGTCATGTTTCCTTGACTGTGGCCACCCTGGTCGCGGGTCATCAGCATACTCAAAAAAAACCTTGATACGTATCACACTTGTTAATAAGACCGACGTATACGTTTACCGTCAGCTCCTGTACGTATCTCATGATGCTGCCAGTGGAACCAGAAGCGTGCATCCTACACACACACACACACACACACACACACACACACACACACGGATAACACCAGCTTCTCCCCTCGGGCAACAGGGGTAACAAAGTTAATGTAATCATCCTGTGAATTTACGTCCGACCTGGAATTAAAAACATGTTTACAGCTGCGTCCACATCCATCCTGGGAAATCCTCTGAAGGGTTGGGGTGTGGGGGAAGGTCACAGGAACAGGTTTACCAGCAGGTGTGGAGGGAGAGGAGTTGCCCCCACCAGCAGTATGTGTGAAGGGGAGGAGTTGCCCCACCAGCAGCAAGTGTTGAGGGGAGGAGTTGCCCCACCAGCAGTAGGTGTGAAGGGGAGGGGTTGCCCCATCAGCAGTTGGTGTGGAGGGGAGGAGTTGCCCCATCAGCAGCAGGTGTGGAGGGGAGGAGTTGCCCCACCAGCAGCAGGTGTGGAGGGGAGGAGTTGCCCCACCAGCAGCAGGTGTGGAGGGGAGGAGTTGCCCCACCAGCAGCAGGTGTGGAGGGGAGGAGTTGCCCCACCAGCAGCAGGTGTGGAGGGGAGGAGTTGCCCCACCAGCAGCAGGTGTGGAGGGGAGGGCCGTCATGGGTCAGTAAGGAGCGCCAGTATTTCCCTGTATGTCATCGTCTTTAAGACTGCCAAGGTTCCCAGAGCTTGACCAACCAACCCTTCACCGAATGTCGCATATTACGCTTTACCCTCCACCCCACCACTTCCTTATAACGAAGAAAACGGGATGGTCGGGGGAAAAGATGGAACGTTGGTTGTGTTGACCTGGACTCCGGGTGGGTGGCGTTTGAGGCAGTTTGTGTATGGCAGGTGACGCATCCCCTTTACCTGCCGCCCTTCCGCTCGTACCACCCCTCCCTATCCCTCATATCACAAGTATACCACCCTTCACATGCTCCCCATATACCACCCTTCACATGCTCCCCATATACCACCCTTCACATGCTCCCCATATACCACCCTTCACATGCTCCCCATATACCACCCTTCACATGCTCCCCATATACCACCCTTCACATGCTCCCCATATGCCACCCTTCACATGCTCCCCATATACCACCCTTCACAGGCTCCCCATATACCACCCTTCACATGTTCCCCATATATCACCCTTCACATGCTCCCCATATACCACCCTTCACATGCTCCCCATATACCACCCTTCACATGCTCCCCATATGCCACCCTTCACATGCTCCCCATATACCACCCTTCACATGCTCCCCATATACCACGCTTCATATAGCCCCACACATACTACCCTTCAGACGACTCCCGACATAACAGCCTCCACGCGACTTCATCTTCACCACTTTCCACCTGACTACCCTCACTCCTCACACAACCCTAACCATCAGCCTCCATCATCTGTATCACTTTCCGTACGACTCCCGCACTTACAAAACCTCTGTACGACCCATCATACGACCCTGGCATCCCACATCACTCATCATACGACCCCAACATGAACCCAGCACCGGTGCGGCTGGTGTGGTACTGGGGCCGCCCCAGGACCCAGGCCAACAGAATAACTAATGATAATTAACCTCCCTGGGGCGGCGTGTGGAGACGGGGAGGAGCGAGGTCGCGGTGGGGAGGGGCCAGGCCGTGGGTACAGGGGGGGGGGGGGGGTCGTGGAAGAGGGGGGGATGGGCAAGGTCGTGCTGGGGGAGGCGGAATGAGGGGGTATTGCATGAGCACAACCCATAACGTTAACCTGTGGGACACAGACACACACACACACACACACACACAGGACATCACGTGTATCGCTCGTCCATCTCTGGAACTTCTGACTCAGGGGAAGAAGTATTAGATGAAGGAATAATTGGAATGAAGAAAAACTATAGAGAACATAAATAAGATAAAGTATGAGATAAAAGAGCGTGAAGTCTAAGGAAATCGATCCAGCTATACTACACATTTCCTAGATCTAATCTTAAATTGACTGTTGAGCGGAAGCCATTCTAAGGCTTGTAAGATTCAAACACGATTTGCATAGTCAGTATGCAAATAGTCCACGAATTGTCCTCAACAGTTGTTGGTGTTACATATACATCGGGTGGTGGAGGCAGCTTGACGTAGGCGGCCATGATATCGCTGGCAGTTGGTAGGCCTAAAGACCAGACGAGTAACGAAGCAAGCGAGCGAACCCTCAGGTCGACCCCGGGATTCATATTTTCTCCTCGTCATGTTTCCCATTTCCTGTCTTGACTTCATCACACAACACGTCCTGAACATCCTCCAACGTCTCCCGTAAGCCTGACCTGCCTGCCAGCCATCCAGGCTTCACTACGATAAAATATCTTCCACCTGAAGTAATTTTCCTGAACGCGACCCTTGTGAAGTAAGCGTGACGGGACAGGGGACATATTTGGTGACGTCTGGTGAGGTACTTCCACGTCAGACTGGTTACGTACCGGGCGCCATGATATCACTGGTCATGGTGGGCCTCCATTGCTATAGTGTTAACACAGAGGCGTGGGGAAAGGCCATGGGTGCCGCCAGTGGTACATGTTGGCAGTGACAACCGTCTGACTCAACTACTGCTGGCAGTCGAAACCCAGGGAGTGGGTAGCTCAGGGGTCCAGGGTTGGGTGAGGGTGATACTCTCCTACTGGGGGTCCACCCCGGCCCACCACTGGATGATAGAAGTTCAATACAACACCTGCCACACAGCTGCACCACACTTGTCCTTATATTCACTTATATATATATATATATATATATATATATATATATATATATATATATATATATATATATATATATATATATTTTTTTTTTTTTTTTTTTTTTGTCGCTGTCTCCCGCGTTTGCGAGGTAGCGCAAGGAAACAGAAGAAAGAGATGGCCCAACCCACCCCCATACACATGTATATACATACGTCCACACACGCAAATATACATACCTACACAGCTTTCCATGGTTTACCCCAGACGCTTTACATGCCTTGATTCAATCCACTGACAGCACGTCAACCCCGGTATACCACATCGCTCCAATTCACTCTATTCCTTGCCCTCCTTTCACCCTCCTGCATGTTCAGGCCCCGATCACACAAAATCTTTTTCACTTCATCTTTCCACCTCCAATTTGGTCTCCCTCTTCTCCTCGTTCCCTCCACCTCCGACACATATATCCTCTTGGTCAATCTTTCCTCACTCATTCTCTCCATGTGCCCAAACCATTTCAAAACACCCTCTTCTGCTCTCTCAACCACGCTCTTTTTATTTCCACACATCTCTCTTACCCTTACGTTACTTACTCGATCAAACCACCTCACACCACACATTGTCCTCAAACATCTCATTTCCAGCACATCCATCCTCCTGCGCACAATTCTATCCATAGCCCACGCCTCGCAACCATACAACATTATTGGAACCACTATTCCTTCAAACATATCCATTTTTGCTTTCCGAGATAATGTTCTCGACTTCCACACATTCTTCAAGGCTCCCAGAATTTTCGCCCCCTCCCTCACCCTGTGATCCACTTCCGCTTCCATGGTTCCATCCGCTGCCAGATCCACTCCCAGATATCTAAAACACTTCACTTCCTCCAGTTTTTCTCCATTCAAACTCACCTCCCAATTGACTTGACCCTCAACCCTACTGTACCTAATAACCTTGCTCTTATTCACATTTACTCTTAACTTTCTTCTTTCACACACTTTACCAGACTGTCACCAGCTTCTGCAGTTTCTCACATGAATCAGCCACCAGCGCTGTATCATCAGCGAACAACAATTGACTCACTTCCCAAGCTCTCTCATCCCCAACAGACTTCATACTTGCCCCTCTTTCCAAAACTCTTGCATTCACCTCCCTAACAACCCCATCCATAAACAAATTAAACAACCATGGAGACATCACACACCCCTGCCGCAAACCTACATTCACTGAGAACCAATCACTTTCCTCTCTTCCTACACGTACACATGCCTTACATGCTCGATAAAAACTTTTCACTGCTTCTAACAACTTGCCTCCCACACCATATATTCTTAATACCTTCCACAGAGCATCTCTATCAACTCTATCATATGCCTTCTCCAGATCCATAAATGCTACATACAAATCCATTTGCTTTTCTAAGTATTTCTCACATACATTCTTCAAAGCAAACACCTGATCCACACATCCTCTACCACTTCTGAAACCACACTGCTCTTCCCCAATCTGATGCTCTGTACATGCCTTCACCCTCTCAATCAATACCCTCCCATATAATTTACCAGGAATACTCAACAAACTTATACCTCTGTAATTTGAGCACTCACTCTTATCCCCTTTGCCTTTGTATATATATATATATATATATATATATATATATATATATATATATATATATATATATATATATATATATATATATATATTTCTTTCATACTATTCGCCATTTCCCGCATTAGCAAGATAGCGTTACGAACAGAGGACTGGGCCTTTGAGGGAATATACTCTACTGGCCCCCTTCTCTGCTCCTTCTTTTGGAAAATTAAAAAAAAAAACACGAGAGTGGAGGATTTCCAGCCACCCGCTCCCTCCCCTTTTAGTCGCCGTCTACGACACGCAGGGAATACGTGGGAAGTATTCTTTCTCCCCTATCCCCAGGGATAATATATATATATATATATATATATATATATATATATATATATATATATATATATATATATATATATATATATATATATATATATATTGCAGGATCTCTTTCCAGAGGCTCCCGCAGCCGAAGGTTGCGCTACATCCAATAGCTTGGAAGTGTGGACTCCTTTTGATTAAGAAGTCCTTGGACGAGACCGTACTCCCAAGAGTCCCAGTTGATACAGCCTCGCCAAAGGTGACTTTTCACAGGAGGTGTAACCACGAGCAGGCAGGCAGACTGACGCGGTGGCCAGGCCATATATCACTCCATCATACCCGGAGGATCATAACGTCGCGTCGTAGCCAAGTAGCCAATATTCTTCATGTATTCCTGGTGTAAAACTCGGCCCACCAACTCGGCTCCCCCAGGCAACAGAAAATTATCATTCTAGATATATCTTGTGATATTTTCACCTATACCTAGGCTTAAGTAGCTCGAGGATTCACTTATGCCTAGGCTTTAGGAGCATGGGGCTTCGCGTATACTTAGGCTTCAGTAGTGTGGGGCTTCTCGTACACCAGGCTTCAGTAGTGTGGGGCCTCTCGTACACCAGGCTTCACTAGTGTGGGGCCTCTCGTACACTAGGCTTCAGTAGTGTGGGCCCTGTCGTACACCAGGCTTCAGTAGTGTGGGTTGGAAGTTAATGAGCGACTTGACCCCCACGTCTTTTTCAAACTTTCTTGAAGAGGTTTGGCCAGGTCGCGTAGTGCCGTCGTCTTCCTCCACGTACTAGGACACGGGAGATATAGAGACAGAAAGGTAAGGCAGGAAAGGGATACGTTCACTGTTATCTATGTGATAACATATCTTGACAAGAACGGCATAAATCCTGTTTGTTTACTAAGCTTCAAGTTGTATGTCATAAATTTATGTTGAGGGAAAATACGTTGTATTTAAAATCTTGAGGTACAAGAGAAGCCCCTCCTGGCTGTGATGGCCAGGGATTCACCCAACGCTCAAGGTTTAGCTGAACGGTCGCACCGTCGTGCTCAAGGGTCTTGCAGTGCTCCAGGGTCGTACCGTCGTGCTCAGGGATATGCCACCGTGCCCCAGGGTCGCACCATCGTGCTCAAGGGTCTTACAGTGCACCAGGGTCGTACCATCGTGCTCAGGGCCATGCCACCGTGCCCCAGGGTCGCACCATCGTGCTCAAGGGTCTTACAGTGCACCAGGGTCGTACCATCGTTCCCAAGGCCATGCCACCGTGCCCCAGGGTCGTGCCTCCGTGTTAGAGGATCGTACATGTGTTACAGGGTCGTACCGTCGTACTTCAGGGTCATACCTCCGTCCTCCAGGGTCGTACCGTCGTACTTCAGGGTCATACCTCCGTCCTCCCGGGTCGTACCGTCGTACCTCAGGGTCATACCTCCGTCCTCCAGGGTCGTACCGCCGTGTTCAAGGGGCTAAGTTAACCAGAAAACATCCTAACATTTTCATTTACCGGTGACTATTCCCTTTAACACAGCTTTGGGGATCTACCTGTGTTCCTGGTGTGTGTGTCTGTGTTTCATTAGGTACCACAGTCAGCCAGCCACTACCACTGTCAGCCACCCACCACCACCGTCAGCTAGATACCACCATTATCAGCCATCACTGTCAGCCACCCACCAGCACTGTCAGCCAGCCATATACACCGTCAGCTTGGCACCATGGCCGTCAGCCATCAGGCGCGTCTCCGGGATATGGTAAGACCAGCTCTCCAAGATGATGATGACGACCACTTCAGAACAAGAGGGGTATATAGGGTCACATTGTATCATGAGAGAAGGTAACGCTCTCTCAGTGATGTGAATGTTGAATTTAATCACTAGTGTTTGTTCAAGTCTTGGAGAACTGGGTCATAGACAGCTCTTGTGCCGAAGCAAGGCCGATGACCCATGTTAATCGTACACAAATGCATGATATGTGAGAACACAAAACAGCGGATGGCAATGATGAAGGTGGGTTTTGTTGTTCGATGAAACAAACTAATATAATTTGACCAACACAGAAAATGTCGTGATTACAAACTTATGTTAGTGTTTGATGAAGGTAGTGGACGACCCAGCACGAGCGGGCTCACAGTTGTGCTACGTCCCTGAAGCACTTCACGTACATATACTCTTATTATTCCTTTCCAGGGACTAAAAGGTTAGAGTAATTGTTGAAAAGATAGTAAATTAATTATCAATTTATTGTATACTGTATCGCTCAAGGGGGTAGGGGAGGGCACTGCCTCCCCCCCTCCCCTCCCTTTCCCAAGACACACCCGTCTTCTCCACTTACCACCACCGTCAGCCACCCACCACCACTGTCAGCCACCCACCACCACTGTCAGTCAGCCACCGCCACTGTCACCCACCCACCACCACTGTCAGCCAGCCACCACCAATATCAGCTAACTACCGCCACTGTCAGCCAGCCACCAGCGGTGCCTCGACACACGACCTCCAACGCTGATAACAACACACACTGTCCCCAGGCGTCGTCTCCTGTATAGGTCGTTTAGTCTGTTGTCGTGCCTCTCCCCTGCTCATGGTCGCCTCAACCAGATACACGGTCACATTTTACCAGACGCTAATGGTGCAATTTTTGTAGATTTAAGGCCAGAGGGTCAAAGGTCATGGACACAGGGTCAGTTTCTTGTGACACGGTAGAGTCTCTCTCTCTCTCTCTCTCTCTCTCTCTCTCTCTCTCTCTCTCTCTCTCTCTCTCTCTCTCTCTCTCTCTCTCTCTCTCGGTACTCTTGCATAGTTAAATACACTCTCTAATCGTATGAATTTACAGATCCATTTACACAGGACGGACCTAGAAAGTGGCTCCCTCGCTCCTGTAGTTACGGTATAACTGCACCTCTAGATCTGTCCACTGGTGGGTGATGTTGAGACAAGTACCAGGGGACACAGTACACTGGTGATGTCTAGGTTACCTTCCTGTTCTTCCGAAAACCCACTTCCAATTGGTTAGGTTACCCACCCGTCAATATGCCAGATGTTGTCATGCTGCTGGGCTAGCGTATACCGCTCGTCGTAATGCTGCTGGGTTAGCGTATATCGCTCGTCGTCGTGCTGCTGGGTTAGTATATACCGCACGTCGTCGTGCTGCTGGGTTAGCGTATACCGCTCGTCGTCATGCTGCTTGGCTAGCGTATTCCGCTCGTCACATGTCACGTATTTGTGTCCTCTGCTGCCATACACATGGCACAGTCGTTTATCTTGGGTTCGTCTGGAACTGTCTTTACCCTTTTGCCTGTTCTTTTGGAGATGCCTTTGTTTACACGTTACAGGCTTTTGATTGGACTTGGCACAGCATTAAAGAATCTTTCCATCTTTTTGCTCGGTTCCCACTAGTTGTTTTGGTGCCTGTTTATATATTCCAAGGGATTCTTGTACATGAAATACTCTGTATCTGAAGCTGTTAGTCCTTGTATCTTCTCTAACTCCCTGTGTTGCCATGGGTAGATAATAACATATCTTTCTCTTATTACCAGACCCGGTAGTTGATATTTTATAACTTCTAGTGCTTCAGTTTCTTAGACGTCACTCGTAACTTTTTTTTATATATATTCTCAACAAAAGTTATGTGTTTCAGCTGGTCTTGTTGGTCACCATACGACGCACCAGTGTTCCATGTTACGTCTTATGTTGGCGCTGAATATTTTCTGCATCAGTTGTCCCTCTGGTGATGGTTCTCATCATCTCTCCACTCATCACTGTTTATGTCAGCCGTTATTACTAATAGCAGTGTAGAGGCCAGTACTGTTCCCTAAGGCACTCCTGGTACCCACTTCCTCCGACCTACATAGTCCACTGTTGTTTTATACAACGTTCCTCTAGTGCATTAGCAACTGTGCTGGAGGAGGACTTTTTCCTGGTACAAATGCGTTTTGGCTTAGGCGTCTTACATGTTTTGTTTTTTCTATATTTCTATTACCTGAAATGTGAAAGTTACAGATGTGTGTGTTGTTTGGGCAGTAGCTTAGCTAATGTCGACATTTTGTGGACGTCCGCTCTGCTGCTGTCCTCTAGGTTCTTTCTTAGCACCAGCAGCGTTGGGCTTTGCTGTCGAGCTCTTTATCTTCTTTAGCGAGAGAGAGAGAGAGAGAGAGAGAGAGAGAGAGAGAGAGAGAGAGAGAGAGAGAGAGAATGAGGAAGAGAGGCTAGCGTGTTGGCCGGACCCTACAAGCACCACCACTGGATACTTCATAACTCGTCCATCATGGAGCAGTGTTGGCGGCCGGCCTCAGCCGAGCGCATCACTCTCCTCCAGTGATGGCGCCCCACGTCTGACCACCATACTCCATTACACTCCACCCAGCACTACCTGCCAGGCTCTTAGTATCACGTCTTGTTTCTTCACGTCCAGGACCTCCCCGGCCTGCAGGGTTGGGGCA
>NC_092238.1:24579402-24629402 GCF_036320965.1 Panulirus ornatus
CCATGTACGTGTTGTATGTCTATGAGTACATGCACGCTCACCTGTGCCGGGCGTTTATATTTGTATTCGTGGATATATATATATATATATATATATATATATATATATATATATATATATATATATATATATATATACATATATATATATAGATATATATATATAGATAGATAGATATCTAGATAGATAGATAGATAGATAGATTGATGTTACCGGAGTGAGTACAACAGTCTCCATGAAGAACTTCTCACTCCAGAGGAGTCTAAATTTCCCTCTTACTGGAAGTAGCGCAGACTTTAGAAAGGTTCTGGGTAACACCAGGACTCTTTCATGGAAATTGGTCCTGGGATCATTTCTAAATAAATCACTGTATTACCAGCTGGGGCACCCGCCGCTGCTTGGAAAAAAATTACTTACAAAAAATTATATCATCTTGAAAGCTGGCCTGTGTTGACCTATGATTCTGAGGTACATTGATTATAATTTGAGGATCGTAGGTCAACCATCTTAAATGAACGAAGTGTCATCGAAGGGGCATTTGAGAAGCTGCCTTTACTGGGATCAGAACGGCCTATTAGACCACCCTGACACCCTGGCCAGCCGCTGAAACACCTTCACCCGACCTCTGGGGCCTGGTGGCGGTGCTCGGGGTCCGACCATGGAGGAGTAACATAAACACTTGTTCACATGTTACATGGAAACTCTCTGATACAGCTCGTACAGTTTCAAGGCTGCGCTTCATACAGGAGCAGGGAAATGATGGACTCGACTTCGAAGAGACTGTACTCCTTTCCGTCCGCTGAGAATAACGCAGCCTCCCGGAATGTGACTTCTAACTCGCCGTGTACCCACTTGGAGGCGGAGTACAGTTATAATCAGTTAATTATATAACCCCAGGACCCCTTTTACGGGGCCCCAGCGGCTTTAAGTCTGCGCTACAGTCAGAAGCAGGGAAATGAGGGGCTACTTTGAGAAGTTCGTTGACTTGCACTGACGATGATATAAGCTCACCGAAGATGACTTTTTTCTAGCTTTATAACCTCATGCAGGCATAGTCCGTTAATATATATCATTTTTTTTCTCATCCTTTCCAATACTTGATCGCCGTTTCCTGCGTTAGGGAAGTCGCGCGAGGAACACGAAGAAATGGCCTAATGCGCTCACATCCACTATCTAGTTGTTGTATATATATATATATATATATATATATATATATATATATATATATATATATATATATATATATATATATATATATAGTCAAACAACTGACGATGATGATGCAGCCTCACTAAGGAAAATACATATAAATGCTTATGTATTGCTCAGTTTTACCAGAATGTCACAGCAGGTTGCAAGGGGCAGTCACTGCAGGTTGCCAGGAGACAGCAGGTTGCCTGATATACATCAGGACGTGTCCCCTCGCTCGTGCCAAAATACAAATATCTGAATTTATATCAAGGCTGGAGCGGGGCGGGACCCAGCCATCTAAGGTCAGGATAAGGACCAAGCCATCTCAAGCAAGGGTCGTACCGTCGAACTGAAGGCTCGTACCGTCGCATTGAAGGGTCGTACCGTCGCCGTGAATGGTCGTATCGTACTGAAGGGTACCACCGTCGTACTCAAATAGTCAACAGCAGCCACGCTCGGTACCCTGGGAGCCTGTGCAGTAAGGCTCAGCCCATTGGTTGCAGTTCATCTGGAAGCAAAATGAGTCACCAGTGGGATGCATGTGAGAGCAGAAGTTTTGCTGAGGCAGCACTGCCAAGCGGTCTTGGAACACAGCGGTCCACGGACCGTGCAACACACACACCCAGCTAACGACAATGTTGTGTTGGTTCGCGTGCGTGTCTGGCTACTTCATGACCCGACCCGGCATGCCTTAGTGACAGTGTGGCTCCGTCACGAGATGGAGGTTGAGGCCTGAATTAACCTGTACTGTCCAGGGCATGACACAAGATGATATTAACTTCATAATTAGAGAAATTCGTTCTTCAGAAGCTTCAAATAATGATTTCTTGAATGACGATATTTTTTTCTTTAGTCACCCTTTCTCTTCCTGTTTAGCTTCTTCCAGTCAAGTACGGGAGCATACGCCCCGACAGCGACGTGCAACCCGCTGCCTTCAAACTTGACCGAGGGAGAGGGAGGGGGGAAGGGTTCTACTTGTCAGTCTCCCAGACTCTTCAAACTTGGCATCCCTCGCGCGCCTCCTGCACCACTTCCATCCAAGAACTTTCAACTACACCCCAGCCCATTTCCCATCCCTGACCTCTTCATCCTTGTACATGATGGCCTGGTCTCCCACCTGACCTTTAAAGCTCAGGTCAAAGACCAAGTTACCTTACCCCAGGAGTCGTACCGTCGTGCTCGAAGTTAGAATAGAGCCCCTTAAGCGGGAAGAACCTCAGTAAAACAAGCCGCTTACCATGAAGCGAGTTTTGGCTATGTTGGACGTGGCAGAAACCCAGCCAGTCATCAGTATTGCCATCCACTGATCGACGGCTTGATCTACGACTACAGCCAGTGTTACCAAAGTCGCCCTAGGACTCTCAGTGGCAGGTGACTCTAGCAGGCTGAATCTAAGGTTCATAAGTGCCTCTCATCACCTAGCTTCCTCATCAGCCAGCCCCTCATCAGCCAGCCCCTCATCAGCCAGCCTCTCATCAACCAGACCTTCATTCACCACTTAGCCCTTTGATCACCTAGACCTTCAGACCCAGCCCCCTCACAACCCAGGCCATCATCACCCAGTCATTACCCTTGCTTCCTGCCTTTCTCTAAAGCATAAGGCCAACCTGATCACAATTGACCCTCCAGCTCGCCCGTCTTTGTGGGCGTGAGGGGTGAGTGACTAGAGTGGGCGTGTGGTGTGACTGACTAGAGTGGGCGTAAGATTTGAGTGATAAGAGTGGGCGTGTGGTGGGAGGAAGGGGCGTGGAGATGGGGAGGGTGTAGAGGGTGGAGGACATACTGTGTAGTGGTGGAAGCACTTTGGATGTAGTGGGTGAAGGAGGCATGTAGAGGCAGGAACACCGTAATGTAGTAGGTGGAGGAGGCATGAAGAGGCAGGAGCACGTTGTGTAGTGAGTAGAGTGGGACACATGTAGAGGAAGAAGCTCTTTGGTGTGGTTAGGGCACATGTAGAGGCAGGAACACCTTGGTGTAGTGGGTGGAGGGAGCATGTAGAGGTAGAAGCACCTTGGTAGCCATTACCTGGAGGAGGCGTGGCATAGGTCCTCAGCTCTCAAGAGCTCCACTTCTGCCGGCGCGCCACCGGGCTGCCCCCAGGCCCCCGAGAGAGAGAGAGAGAGAGAGAGAGAGAGAGAGAGAGAGAGAGAGAGAGAGAGAGAGAGAGAGAGAGGAGGGGGGGGGCGGAGAGTTCAGGAAAAAAGATGAAGGGTGAGTGTAGAGTGGTGGGTGCGGGAGAGTGAATGTGTGGGGCAGCGGACCTCTGGTGTACTTGTGCTGGTGTGTGTGTGTGTGTGTGTGTGTGTGTGTGTGTGTGTGTGTGTACGCTCCCTCCCTCCTGCACCAGGACCCACCAGATCTCACTCTGTACACACGGTCCTTTCTTCCCTCTCCTATTGACTTTCTCCCTCCACAGAGACCCCTCCCTTCCCTGCACAAAGGCAATCCTTCATCCTCTACACAGACCTTTTCCTCCCTCCACACAGACCTTCCCTCCCCTCCCTCGGGCCCACGCGGACCCTCCAGGCCACGGGTCCCTCCACTCGTAAGTCTCTCACTCTCGTGTATCTCCACCTGCCTTCTAAGGCTCGAGTTACCGCCATATTGCCACCTGGTGCCTCTATCACCATCTGCCTCAAGCTTCCAGACTCTTGTATGTAAGACGTTGCTCGCAGATGCGTTTGGGGTGAATACCTATCGTGTATATATTTTTTTCTTTTAAACTATTTGCCATTTCCCGCGTTAGCGAGGTAGCGTTAAGAACAGAGGACTGGGCCTTTTTTGGAATATCCTCACCTGGCCCCCTCTGTTCCTTCTTTTGGAAAATTAAAAAAAAAAAAAAAAAAAAAAAAAAAAAAAATTATATATATATATATATATATATATATATATATATATATATATATATATATATATATATATATATATATATTTATATATATATATATATATTTTTTTTTTTTTCATACTATTTGACATTTCCCGCGTTAGCGAGGTAGCGTTAAGAACAGAGAACTGGGCCTTAGAGGGAATATCCTCACCTGACCCCCTTCTCTGTTCCTTCTTTTGGAAAATTAAAAAAAAACGAGAGAGGAGGATTTCCAGCCACCCGCTCCCTCCCCTTTTAGTCGCCTTCTACGACACGCAGGGAATACGTGGGAAGTATTCTTTCTCCCCTATCCCCAGGGATAATATATATATATATATATATATATATATATATATATATATATATATATATATATATATATATATATATATTAACCGCAGTGTAATAAGAATTTATTTCAATTGCAGATACTAAAGGTTAAACATGACGTAAACTTATTATTATGCTGCAGCTCTAATTAAAAGTCAACAATGGTTATAAAAGATGTTTCTCCCACTTCCTTATCTGTTGACTTTTTACTGTGATATTTCTAGTGACTACTGAGGCCACACTTACCTTTGATCCCGACACGTAATATGCTCCTCACACACACTTGGACCCTGATGCAACGCACTTCTCATCACACACACACACACACACACACACACACACACACACCTTTGGGGGTTGATGTAGTAACTGTTACACACACTTTCCATCTCTCGCACTTCCACTGGAAGAGCACGCCCACCCCATCTTAGAAACAAGATATTTCTCGCTATATTAAAGCAGAAACTTGTCGCCAATGACAATACCGCAACTCCTTTAACAAGAAAAACAAGAACAACAAAAGTGTTCCTATCCAATTTAGGGCCATTTTCATAGAAAGATTCACATCACCGACCCTCCCGATTGCTTGTATACCAGTTATAAAATACCACTAGACCACCTGACCTCTGGACGCTCCGTGATTTTGTGGGAGATAATAACACACACGGGACAGTTGGTAGCGTCAGTCGTGGCTAGAATCACTAAGAGGCTCTCCACACTTTTCAAAGATTTCGTGTGAGGAAATCGTCAACATTAACTAGCTTAATTCCGTTTATCAAAAACTGACGAAATCACTTTCTGGAACTTTTAAAGTTATTGAGGGAATATGATAGTTTTAAACACACACACACACACACACACACACACACACACACACACACACACACACACACACACAATCATACACACACACACACGCATGCATGAGGGTGAAAGGCGTGCTCGGGATAGTAAATTGGAACGATGTGATATGCAAGGGTGCTGTCAGTGGAAGCTTCGGGGTAAACCATGAAAAGGTATGGTGGGGGCTGGTTGTGGATAGGGGGCTGTGGTTTCTTGCAATGCACACGACAGCCAGAGAATGGATGTGAGCGAATGCGGCCTTTCTTCATCTGTTCCTGGCGTTGCCTCGCCATCGCGTGAAACGGCAATCAAGTATGAAAGAATATATATATATATATATATATATATATATATATATATATATATATATATATATATATATATATATATATATATATATTTTTTTTTTTTTTTTGTCGCTGTCTCCCGCGTTTGCGAGGTAGCGCAAGGAAACAGACGAAAGAAATGGCCCAACCCACCCCCATACACATGTATATACATACGTCCACACACGCAAATATACATACCTACACAGCTTTCCATGGTTTACCCCAGACGCTTCACATGCCCTGATTCAATCCACTGACAGCACGTCAACCCCGGTATACCACATCGCTCCAATTCACTCTATTCCTTGCCCTCCTTTCACCCTCCTGCATGTTCAGGCCCCGATCACACAAAATCTTCTTCACTCCATCTTTCCACCTCCAATTTGGTCTCCCTCTTCTCCTCGTTCCCTCCACCTCCGATACATATATCCTCTTGGTCAATCTTTCCTCACTCATTCTCTCCATGTGCCCAAACCATTTCAAAACACCCTCTTCTGCTCTCTCAACCACGCTCTTTTTATTTCCACACATCTCTCTTACCCTTACGTTACTTACTCGATCAAACCACCTCACACCACACATTGTCCTCAAACATCTCATTTCCAGCACATCCATCCTCCTGCGCACAACTCTATCCATAGCCCACGCCTCGCAACCATACAACATTGTTGGAACCACTATTCCTTCAAACATACCCATTTTTGCTTTCCGAGATAATGTTCTCGACTTCCACACATTCTTCAAGGCTCCCAGAATTTTCGCCCCCTCCCCCACCCTATGATCCACTTCCGCTTCCATGGTTCCATCCGCTGCCAGAGCCACTCCCAGATATCTAAAACACTTCACTTCCTCCAGTTTTTCTCCATTCAAACTCACCTCCCAATTGACTTGACCCTCAACCCTACTGTACCTAATAACCCTGCTCTTATTCACACACACACATATATATATATATATATATATATATATATATATATATATATATATATATATATATATGATTACATGGTACCAGGCTCCACGAGTGAAAAGGCACTTTGTCAAGGCAGTTTCATCCTCATCGTCAATGAACGAAAAGGAGCACAGTCTCGCCGAGGAAATTCTCACATCAAAGGGGTCCTTGATTTCCCTGGTCTTGATTGGAACACAGCCTTGCAGCTGCAGGTGCCCCATAAAAGTGGTCCTGGGGTTGTAGAATGACAAAAAAGTATCGATCGTGCTCAACGATGTCAACATTATATACGGATCTTAATGTCTAAAAGTGCCATCCGTTCTTAAAGTAATGACAGTCTTACTTTTTAGAGGCTGGGCGATTTTAGGTGTCGGTCAAACCCTCAGGAGGTTCAACTGTCTGGCAGTGTTAGGAGAGGAGCGCAAATCAAGTCTACCAATGGTTACAATTAACGTAGGACATAGATGGCCTGTCGGGCGTTGCTTGACCTAGCTGGAGGAGGGGGCACGGGAGCAACCAACTCTCCAGAACAGAAGCCAAATCTATATTTGTAGTCGAGAAAGTGAGAAGCATCAGTGCAGAGAAGGAAAGGGTTCAAGTTGAGTAGTGAGAGACTGCCAGTTGATAAGGCCAACTGTTATTGACTGACCTCTCGAGTAGGAGAGGGAAGGTGGAAGAACGAGTATATATATATATTTATATATATATATATATATATATATATATATATATATATATATATATATATATATATATAAATTGGGAGGTGAGTTTGAATGGAGAAAAACTGGAGGAAGTGAAGTGTTTTAGATATCTGGGAGTGGATCTGGCAGCGGATGGAACCATGGAAGCGGAAGTGGATCATAGGGTGGGGGAGGGGACGAAAATTCTGGGGGCCTTGAAGAATGTGTGGAAGTCGAGAACATTATCTCGGAAAGCAAAAATGGGTATGTTTGAAGGAATAGTGGTTCCAACAATGTTGTATGGTTGCGAGGCGTGGGCTATGGATAGAGTTGTGCGCAGGAGGATGGATGTGCTGGAAATGAGATGTTTGAGGACAATGTGCGGTGTGAGGTGGTTTGATCGAGTGAGTAACGTAAGGGTAAGAGAGATGTGTGGAAATAAAAAGAGCGTGGTTGAGAGAGCAGAAGAGGGTGTTTTGAAGTGGTTTGGGCACATGGAGAGAATGAGTGAGGAAAGATTGACCAAGAGGATATATGTGTCGGAGGTGGAGGGAACGAGGAGAAGAGGGAGACCAGATTGGAGGTGGAAAGATGGAGTGAAAAAGATTTTGTGTGATCGGGGCCTGAACATGCAGGAGGGTGAAAGGAGGGCAAGGAATAGAGTGAATTGGAGCGATGTGGTATACCGGGGTTGACGTGCTGTCAGTGGATTGAATCAAGGCATGTGAAGCGACTGGGGTAAACCATGGAAAGCTGTGTAGGTATGTATATTTGCGTGTGTGGACGTATGTATATACATGTGTTTGGGGGGGGGGGGGCATTTCTTTCGTCTGTTTCCTTGCGCTACCTCGCAAACGGGGGAGACAGCGACAAAGTATAATAAAAAAATAAATAAAAAAAAAAAAAAAAATATATATATATATATATATATATATATATATATATATATATATATATATATATATATATATATATAGTGTGCGTGTGTGTGTGTATGTTGCTTCATGGAGTGAAATGAGAAATCCGATGGAAGACGCGCAACGAATGTTGTCCAGAAATGGCAGCCAAGTGCTGTTTGACAGACCAGTTACAGTATACGACCCACCGAAGAGCGAGTCTCATCGCTTATTGGGTGGTGAAGTCATACTACACTAGCAGCATCTTGCATTCTTGTTAAGACACACTTTCAAAAAGAGAAGATGCAGATTTTAACTTATTTCAAATGTTTCATGAAATAATTTTGTCGTTATGTATTTGGCAGCGATCATCAGATGTTCCAGTACCTGCACCAGACGCCTAACCTTGATTTTATTGTGGTAAAGATCCGGGTCTTTTGTTATTTCCCGCCATACCAGACCCCAGATGAACCGTAAATGATGTTATATACGAACACAGCGATATGTCATTAAGACGGTGAGTAATAACGCCTCCTCTACCCACAATATTTTTTTTTTTTCGTCAGACTTCGTGAATCAGGGAACCAGCCGTCCAAGTGAAGTTTGTTTACTCCTGGCGGGCGGGTATCCTCGCTGGGAAGGAGCTTGTGAATCCAGTCACGATTGTGCCGTCTTATATTACAGACTTGTGTGTGACGGAGCAAGATATCGAATAAGTGCACGTTTGAAATGGGTAAATGCTTTACTTGCTCGATACGCACATGATGAAATATCTGTTGCGGATCACCGTTCACTCTCGCCGAAACATGTGGATCCAGAACGTCAGCGAACTGGGTGTCTCAGAGTTAGGAAAGATCACAGGTTAGTTGTTTAGCTAAATTCTGTAGGGAAGAATTGTCAGATTTGTGGGAAACGTGATGTTGGTATTACTGTAAACGGTACATATTAATTAGGGATGGAAGATACAGCTTTATCGAATTGTAAAACACTTTATATGTAAGATTAAAGTTCTTGTTGACAGAACATTCTATTGTAGTACAGTTTAGACAGTGAATCAGTGGAGATTTAAAGACCAGTTGTAGCGAAGAAAGTAACAATGTATATGAATTATCCACTACCATACTTTATGATCACTGTGCACAATATCAACAGGTACTGTATCAATGCTACAAAGGACAAACTGAAATATAGACATTGTGGCCAGGATTCCCATTTCGCAATTGTTTTGCACCGAACTAACCTAAACGACGCATGTTTTCAACCTAGTATGGTTCCGGGCGAGCATAACAGCAGTGCTTCACTCACGGATTCGCCAGTTCGTGCTCCAGACTAACATTTTTACACCTGCACCACTAGCCTTACGTTAATCACACCAGAATGCATTGATCATGATATGAACTGGTGTCTGATTTTGATTTTGGAGCGGAGATTAAACGTGTTACATCTTCCGTACCAAATCTGACATAATTTGCTTATAAGATTTGAATTCATCGGTAGTGCAACTTGATCCGGTACGGACTCGCTTTCTGCGTCGACTGTCTCTAAACCAGAATTGCTTATTGTAGCTGGAGTAGTATAGTACCTAATATAACCTTTGCATCAAATATACTAACTATTTCAAAGTCCGATAACAAGATATTCTTTCCGGAAACAGATCATACTGACTTAATGAAGACGAAGTAGACGCCTCTTTTACCATCAGAGAAGGGAGATAATAATTTACTCAGAAGTAAATGTGACCCATTGAGTTTGACTGTCGTTCGTTAACGACCCAAGTTCTCTCGTGCAGACACACGTAAACTTTGCAAGGTTCAGACAGTCTCCGAGGAACCGAAGGCTAACGACCTATAATGGTGGGTGTAGAATATTAATTGTTGATATAGGAACCGAATTATGTAAATGACTGATCAGAGTAAGGTAACTAATCCCAGGGGTGTAATCTAGGTCACAATATTATATACCATCTCCAAACTGTTCTATGCTTTCATCAAAATTTCATAACGAAAAATTGATAGGAAGAATTAAATACATTATACTGAGAATGATCACATAAGATGGAAATAGTTAACAATTACTTAGACTGCTTCTGCATTTCCTCTGTATAGCAAAATCCACACTGATGCAAAATTGTTGATATAAAGAAAATGCATTTTTCTGAGAGAATGGGATGTGTAAGGCAGTATATTATTACTCTCAGGTGTGGGACGGTTATATTAAAGTCAGATGACAGCGGTTATCAAAAGAAAGGTACAACAGAAAAAGTAGATGATATTTTACATTATTGTACTATGACTAGTCTGTCTTCATTTATAATCTAAACTACATGTGTTATTTATATAATATAATTCTATAAGTGTCACATGTAGTTTTGTGTAAACACTAAATAGTTTTTCTGTTTTGCTGTTCTAATTTATTGTTTCACTATTTTCCGGTTTTAGTCTTACCTGATAAAATATTTTAAGCCCTTCAGTACGCAACAGAACCACATGAAGATTAGGAGTACAATGTAAATTTATTTATTAAAAACATTCATTCCTTGAGTATGAACATTTTCAACGTCCATTTAAAAAACAGCATACTTTTTAAGCCTAATTATTTTACTTCCCTGATGCCACATAATGTTTGTAGTCAGAATTTTTGTATTTAGGGATTGCAATGTGCTGCTTAACTTCAACTGGTTACGTTTATCATCGAGTGCTTCATGAACTGCTCAAGAATGTTGTAGAGCTGAGTTGCACTACAGGGAAATGCTGCTCATTACAGGACATTATGAAAGAAATATCATAGTCCTTAGGGTATGATTTCAGTCTGTCAAACATGCCATTATATTAAGGTACAGTAATGTAAAATATCTGCTTTTTTCATTAAAATATTGCAAAACAGATTCTAAAAATACACTTTACCTTTATCTAACTATTTTGTTCAATATATATATATATATATATATATATATATATATATATATATATATATATATATATATATATATATATATATATATATATACTCAAATCGGAGCACAAATTCTATTTAATCAAAATCAACGTAAATTGATTCATAAAGAAGAAATAATATTGTCGTACCTCAATATTTGACATAACCACAATAGTTAATGAAATTTATTCATTTTTTATTTTCTTGTAATGTTATATACTGCAACCTATATTGACATTTATTGTTTTTACATTTGCAGCAGTACGAGAAAAAACAAAAAATGCTGTACACAAATAGTGTTAATTTGAATTTTTTATGTCATAAATTTGTTTCCCTGATAATGTATTGTTCTGATATTTTATTTTTATTCAGATTTTTGCTTACACTTTAATCTTTGTGCTCGAGTATATTTGAAAGTTTTGCTGCTAGTTTTTTAGTATAGATAATCTTTGGCTAGAGTTGTGATTTGGTGGAAAATTCCTGATCAAAGTTAATATAGATTATCGCATATTAGGGATATAGATGTACTTCTTATATTAAGTTAGGTATATATTTTGCCTAACATTCCATTACATACTGGTTGTATGTTTTGTGTCGCATTAATTTACAGGGTGAAATATTTTTGGAAATCTTTTGAAAATTTTACTTTTTATGTAGAAGAGTTTATCTTAGAACAGCTTGCAATCCCTTCAAGCGTTTTGATTAGCTCATCCCTTATTAATATTTAAACTGAGAGCGCTTTATTATCCGTTAATGTATTTTTATGAATATTGATCCTGTCCGTTAAATGTATGCTCAAACATAACTATCTGTACCAAATAGTCAGTGATTCAGTAGATTATTGTCTGACCCCCACAATATCATGAGGAGGTGGTAGAGAGTAAACTACTTCAGTGTAGCGCCGACCGCAACACACCACAGGAGAGACAGCCTAACCTGCAATGAGCTAGACTGGCAGGTGGACCCGCGTGTCATCAGCTTATTGCTCTGTTTTCGACTTCAATCTGCAGCTCTACACTCGTGATTTCTTTAATATCTGCGTTTGTAATGTCGTTTACATTGTTTATCAATGTTTTATTAAAAAGGAAATATTTTCGCTAAAAGATATATTTTTTTTCTGCATAGTTAGCCTTTTGAGCAGCCTAGGTCGTAGTGATTGTTAATATGCAAATTATCCAGTGTTTTGCTGAATAATTCAGGCTCTATGAAAGCTGTTGCTCTATCGCCACTGATTCAGTATGAAATGGTCACCTAAAACATTTGGTTCTGAATTTCTATATTACTGTAATTCTGTAATATAATAAGCCATCTCTTTGCTGATAATTCACGTTTGATTTCAGTTATGGTTCGTGGCAGTGCAACGGAATCATCGCTAGTTTTATGGACTTGGGGAAAATCATGTTTCCATAACGAGACATGCCAGGTATGTACACACTGTCGCTGTATGCACGACTCAAATGCATGGGATATTTAGTTTATCGTGTAGGAAGTGGTGTATCGGTAGGAAACATGTTTCGTCACGCCATTAGTGTGCGGTATCTGGGTGTCCGGTGCCCACTAACTTATCTTCCTCGGTTGACCTTGGTGCAGCATGATGAGCTGTTAACTTCCAAGGAATGCAGAATCATTATTGGCTTTCAAGATAAAGAATGCCGGTTTAACTCTTGGGTATGATGGCGTGACACTGAGCTAACCTTAGTAAGGATCAAGTCAAAAGCCCAGGCCATCATATGCAAGAGTCAGTGGTTCGTGTCTTCTTCCTCGCGGGTTTAACTGTTTTTACAAGTGATAAATTTCCTCATAAAGCTCAACAGATTTTCACAGTGTAATTGCATGGTGAGGGGTATGATTACCTCTCACTTGTTGAAATTCGAGAGAAATCCTTTGTTTAAATAACCATAGACATGAACGCAAGGCATTTATATCAAAGAGGTTAGAAATAAGAGTAGCATATATATATATATATATATATATATATATATATATATATATATATATATATATATATATATATATATAACCTATTTGGTTGAAGACTTTTACATACCGTAAGTGTCCAGTGTTCAGCATATTAGCATTTGCACATATATAATCAACTTTATTGTGCAAGCGGTGTGCAACGATCGCATAAGGTTAGTCAGTCATGGAAGCGTCTGGTGGAAGCGGTTGATGACCGTTAGATCTCTGGATATACCGGGTTGGAGTGGTATACCGGGTTGGAGTGGTATACCGAGCTGGAGTGGTATACTAGGCGCAGTGTAGACAGGCGGGAAGTAGCGATATGAGCAGCTAGCTTGCTAACAAAAGAGTCAGTTCTTTAAAGCCCTTGAATATGACTTTATTAACACACGACGGTACGACCCATGAGGATCAGGTCAAAGGCCAGGCAATCATACTCTGGGGGTCATAGTGACGCGTTCAAGGGATTAAAAAGAACTCAAAAACATAAATAACAGACTTCAACCCATTTCTACCTTGTCAGTCAATGGACCACGTGAATTTAGGACACTATTACACTTGTAAATTATTAAAATAGGCATATGTAATTCTGAAAAAAATCAGCAATTCCTATCTTTTTTCTCTCTAAAAGCTAAACTAAATCCTTTGTAAAAAGACTTAGATTTTCTTAAATTTTTGTCTAATAATGTATGAAAGCTGGGCTTAACACAGAATTTTGAAATTTTTGTAAATAATTCGATAGTGATGCTGAGAATCAAACTGAAATTATGAGACTTAAATAATGGTTGTTATAAAGTTATGACACATCATATTTAGAAAATCAAGAAGAAATTGTTTAAAATTGATTAATGTGGTATGGCGAAACACACACACACACACACACACACACACACACCGTTGTGTCATGATTAGCGTTGCAACCAACTAGTCTAGCGGGCCCAAGGTTCGAGTTTCCAAGAGGGCATCCGGCCCACAAAAAAATCAGCAGTTTCTCCTTCCCTTGAAGGCTGGACTATGTATGTGTGCATGTATGAGGTTAACATATGGCACATACACAAGGTTAAGAGGTGGAACAACATGAAAATCTCACCTCGTAACTCAGAAATGGTAATCACACACCAAAGAGACGGGCGACACGAGGGTTGAACTCGTTTCCTCTAACTCACATATCGTCAGTCATAAAGTTTATCTATTTTACTTTTCAGTTTAGCAATGCATTGATTACGTACTGTTTTTAAAGTAAACGCAGATTGAAAAGTGGAATGACAAGAAATACACTGTACAGTGTTAGATATTTCTTGGAACTTCAGTAATGTATCGCAAGTTTCATGAGCAATATGTCCTTCCTGTCATTATCACAGTTCATGGTTTTCCTGCCAACATACTGGGAGCAAATGATGCAAAGTTTGACTGTGTCTTTTTCGAACAAGTTTGATTAGCGCAGCTGGCCAGTGTGTGTGTGCGCGCGCGCGCGCGCGCGCGCGTGTGTGTGTGTGTGTGTGTGTGTGTGTGTGTGTGTATTAATGAACCATTATTAGCGACCACTCGCCGGAGCAAGTCAGCCTGGCTACACCTTCAATGCTTATGTCGAGGATTCCCACTCACCCTCCAACTGTCACAATGAAGTGATAAAACGTATATGGACAAGGAAAACGACTTAGTGGTAGAGGGAAAGAGACGGGAAGACGCCTTAACGAAAACATATGAGCAAGAGAAGACAGAAGGGCCGGGAGGAGAGCATAGATCAGAGGGGTTGGCCGGGCGGTGGGAGCGTGGGCCGTGCGTGCCGGCTTAGACCAGTGTGTGCAGGGGCTGCGGCCACGGGGACGCTTTTGGAATATTTTGTACGTATATAATCGCGTTTTCTGGCCTGGCGGATGATCCGGGAGTGGGGCTGGTAAACTGTGGGTCGTAGCGTTGGGGGGAAGGGCTGAGGGCTGCAAGGAAGGGTTGAACCCAGCAGGGAAGGGCCTGAAAGAAGGGCTGCAAGAAAGGATTAAGGCTTCTAGCTAAGGACTAAGGGCTACTAGGAAAGGTCGAACCGTGCAGGGAAAGGGTGCGGGTTAAGAGGAAGGGTTAAGCCCTGCAGGGAAGGGGCGGTCTGCTGCAGGAGAGAGTCTAGCCCTGCGGGGAATGGTAAGGGGAGGAAGAGCGATCCAACCAGTGCTTCCTGTCCTGGTCTTCCTCTGGCGGCCATACCACCGTCGCCTCCCTCTGTGGCGTTATCTCTGATGTACACAGTGTGACATCACTTGACGTACGCTGCGTGACGTCACTTGATCTAGATCATGTGACCACTTGACGTACGCCGAGTGACATGACTTGACGTACGTCGCGTGACATCACTTGATCTAAACCGTTGACTTGCCAGCAACATTCTCGTATAAGAAATGTCTATAACGTGCCCGTGTGAGGAAGGGATCCGTGTACCAGGCGTGTTGAACAGACCCGTGAGGCAGTTGTCTGTTATAAAAACGCTTTTCAAACATCAGTATGACAATTAAGTCTCTTTCATATATATATGCCCGTGCCGTCGCTGCGCACACAGTTGGAGCCGCACTGGAATCCAGTGTCGCAAGGTCGGTAAGATTTCTTCCAGCGAGTGCTTCACCAACTTGGTGGACCTGAGCGGGGAGGGCACTTGGCGTCTCCGTCCCCCCACAGAAGTTAAGGTCGGCGCTAAAAGCTAGGGTTCGTCGGGGAGCCATAAACACGGTTTTCTTTTTCTTCTTTATTGGCCTAACGCACTCAGGGTGGCCACCCCCCCCCCCCCCCCCCGTACTAGCCAGACAGACCCAAGTGTGGCCCGTCTCTTGATTCTTTGTGACGGTTCCGGGTGACATGACGTCTGACGGCCAAGTGTTACAAGTCCAGTGTAACAAAAATGACACATTATGCGTGACGGTCTAATTTGACAGTTTCACTGTGACGGTCAAATATGACAGGTTCATTGTGACGGTCCAGTAACACACGTGTGTTGGACAGTAGCAAGAACTCTGTGAAAAGCATAGTGACATTCAGGCCAGTGTCACACACTTGGAACGAATCGATGTGACTAATGCAACAAAGAGCCCCGTGTGTGACTCCTGTGTCACAAGTCCTCGCGAAAAGATCTGTACGAGTCCCCGCGTTACGCTGGCGTGACATAGGGTTGAAATAGACCCGTGTGAAAGTTTCCCCGTAACCAACCCATGTTACATAAACACGTAACAGAAGAGTAATTTCCATACGAGGGAAGTGTGTTACAGAGCCTTATTTTAAGTTTCTTGTGACAGAGCATCGGTACAGACAAGAAACACCATTTCTGCCAACAATACTAACCCCTGTGCCACCAGGCCTTCACCACAGATGTCTGTAAAAGCAGAAGTTGCTGTGGCAACAGTAATACAATTGCTACTTAATGAACGCTACAGAAAGACGAGAATGGTCTGGCGTGGCTATTAAGAGCAACTGCATTGCGTTTACGGTGCCTGCTTGCTACAGGGTTACTGGCTACAGGGGCTGCTGGCTACAAGGTTACCGGCTACAGGGGCTGCTGGCTATAGGGCTACTGGCTACAGGGGCTGCTGGCTATAGGGCTACTGGCTACAGGGGCTGCTGGCTATAGGGCTACTGGCTACAGGGGCTGCTGGCTATAGGGCTACTGGCTACAGGGGCTGCTGGCTATAGGGCTACTGGCTACAGGGGCTGCTGGCTACAGAGGCAACTGGCTATAGTGCTGCTGGCTACAGGTGTTGCAGGTTACTGGAGAGCATGTTACTGTACTGGAATTGGTGGTGTGATTACTAGTGCTAGGATCATTATTACCCACCACTGGCCACAAGGCCTCACCTTCAACACAGTCACATTAATCCTTTCACAAACTTCACTCTCACTAATGGTCGTCATATTATATACTTTCACATTTTTATAATACCTGTCAGTCATAAGCCCCAGTAATAAGCTTATATCGCATCAGGTATGCTAATTTTCCCGTAGTTTTTACCGTAATTGTTCTACACAAACTTCACTACGTGATCATTCATTCCGTTAATTCATTTATAAAGCTCACGTTCTACATACCACTGTTCACTACGTATCACTGACACACGAGCCTTCCTCTCTTGCCTGATGAACATTGAACTGTTGGTCGACGTGGAACCCCAATATATACTTACGTTCATGATGTATTTCATGACAATACGCTGTATTATCCAGCCTTAAATTTCATATGCGGCTGACGTCACAACTCGGACAAAACCGTTCATGGGCCAAGTCCACACATTTTGTGGTCCAGTTATATATAGCTCTTAGCTTTTTTTAGCTGAGAAGTTTAGAAGTGTTGTGGGTTTAGCTAACGCCTGAGGTTTTGTAAAGGTCGGAGGTTCAGGAGAGGGAAGAGGTTCAGTGGAAGGGAAGAGGTTTAATGGAGGGGAAGAGGTTTAACGGAGGACAGAGGTTTTATGAAGGTACATGAGAAGAACCAGTAACAGTGGACCTGATGGCGCATGATGATGAGGTTATCTGCAGGGGGACAGTAATGGTATCTTGAGCTTATCGCTAGAGATAGACAGGATGGCAAAGCTGAAGACATTTGCCTAACTAGCACTCCCGTCACGGCAGCCGACAGGTACATTGTGAAAAACTGTTTAGTATGGAGAGAGTAACCTAACCTGAAAGTTTTATAGGAAAGTGTGAATGGAAAACACATCCTAATCAGTTGACAATGGGATATCCGCGGGAGGAGGCTCGACTGCAAAAATAGTGATGTGCTAATAGAAAAACAAATTATATGTTTAAAAGATTTTTGTTCTTGAACATCAGTGTTTACTGATAACTTGTAATCATTAAAGTATTAGTTTCATTCAGAGGTATTGGTGGTATTCGCCTTGACAGCATATAATGGTAGCTTGGCACATTTTAGAGAACAGGATTTTCACTTTCTGCAAAATTCGTAAACACTGTCCCTTGTCCCTTCTTTTTCACCTTCATAATTCTCTCTGTATTTCATTTAAGGTCCGGTCTTGATGTGGACTATGGTCAGTGACTGGAGACTTCGACATAAAAAAAAGAAAAAGTTTATACCATTATTATATAACTATTAAGAAAAGACCTCATTTATATCTGCCCTTTAATTTCATTCCGCTGTTTCTCGTCGTTTATCTTTATCCAGCAAGAATAAATTGTGAGTTATGTTGTCGAAATTACATAACGTTTCGAAACCCTGCTGCATCTTAGTCTTGTTATTAGGTACGTCAAATAATTAGAAGACTTCCGAGCGGCATTACTTACTGAAGCGTTGTGTAGAGTACAATTTATTCATTTTATAGCGTGTCTACATTCGTAGCTGTGAGTACTAACGTTGTGTTTAGTTTATCACAAGGTATTGTTATGCGTATTTCAGGTCATTCAATACAATGTCTTTTTCCTTCTTGTGCTGAATAATGTGTGCCTTAAACTTGTGCATCAATTCACTCTGAATCCCTAAGCAGCCTATCATGATTGGGTTATATTTCCTAATATCGTTTCATATGACAGATTTTGAAGTTCTGTCCGAGTCCTGTGTATGGATTATTCATACAGATGATAAAGAGTATGGCCTTGTGGTAGCCATCTTGTCACGCTGAACCAGTCGACGGTTTCCCCGTTCATAAACGGTCACATCTTGTGTATGGCTAGCCAGTCTGCTCTCAACGTACAGTTCCTGTATAATGACCTCTCATTGTACCTTACACCGTTGCAAATGGTTTTCCTTGGATGTCAGAGTGTGCCAGGTCTGGGGTATTTTGGAATCCAACAGGATTCTCTTTTATCATATTTAGCACATTTTTTTTTTCAATTTTCCAAAGGAAGGAACAGAGAAGGGAGTCGGGTGAGGATGTTTCCTCAGAGGCCCAGTCCTCTGTTCTTAACGCTACCTCACTGAGGCGGGAAATGGCGAATAGTATGAAAGAAAAAGAAAGAATATATATATATATATATATATATATATATATATATATATATATATATATATATATATATATATATATATATATATATATTTTTTTTTTTTTTTTTATACTTTGTCGCTGTCTCCCGCGTTTGCGAGGTAGCGCAAGGAAACAGACGAAAGAAATGGCCCAACCCCCCCCCCCCAAACACATGTATAAACATACGTCCACACACGCAAATATACATACCTACACAGCTTTCCATGGTTTACCCCAGCCGCTTCACATGCCCTGATTCAATCCACTGACAGCACGTCAACCCCGGTATACCACATCGCTCCAATTCACTCTATTCCTTGCCCTCCTTTCACCCTCCTGCATGTTCAGGCCCCGATCACACAAAATCTTTTTCACTCCATCTTTCCACCTCCAATTTGGTCTCCCTCTTCTCCTTGCTCCCTCCACCTCCGACACATATATCCTCTTGGTCAATCTTTCCTCACTCATTCTCTCCATGTGCCCAAACCACTTCAAAACACCCTCTTCTGCTCTCTCAACCACGCTCTTTTTATTTCCACACATCTCTCTTACCCTTACGTTACTCACTCGATCAAACCACCTCACACCACACATTGTCCTCAAACATCTCATTTCCAGCACATCCATCCTCCTGCGCACAACTCTATCCATAGCCCACGCCTCGCAACCATACAACATTGTTGGAACCACTATTCCTTCAAACATACCCATTTTTGCTTTCCGAGTTAATGTTCTCGACTTCCACACATTCTTCAAGGCCCCCAGAATTTTCGCCCCCTCCCCCACCCTATGATCCACTTCCGCTTCCATGGTTCCATCCGCTGCCAGATCCACTCCCAGATATCTAAAACACTTCACTTCCTCCAGTTTTTCTCCATTCAAACTCACCTCCCAATTGACTTGACCCTCAACCCTACTGTACCTAATAACCTTGCTCTTATTCACATTTACTCTTAACTTTCTTCTTCCACACACTTTACCAAACTCAGTCACCAGCTTCTGCAGTTTCTCACATGAATCAGCCACCAGCGCTGTATCATCAGCGAACAACAACTGACTCACTTCCCAAGCTCTCTCATCCCCAACAGACTTCATACTTGCCCCTCTTTCCAAAACTCTTGCATTTACCTCCCTAACAACCCCATCCATAAACAAATTAAACAACCATGGAGACATCACACACCCCTGCCGCAAACCTACATTCACATATATATATATATATATATATATATATATATATATATATATATATATATATATATATATATATATGTGTGTGTGTGTGTGTGTGTGTGTGTGTGTGTGTGTGTTTGTGTGTGTGTTTTAACAGAGGACTGAGCCTTTGAGGGAATATCCTCACTTGGCCTCCTTCTCTGTTCCTTCTTTTGGAAAATTAAAGATGAGACGGGAAGATTTCCAGCGACACCCCCCCCCCCCCCCTTAGTCGCCTTCTGCGAAACGCAGGGAATACGTGGGAAGTATTTTTTCTCCCTTATTCCTAGGAATAAGAGAGTTGGGGTGAGAGACTATCAGTAAATTTTAGGGAGAATAAAAAGATGTTCTGGAAGGAGGTAAATAGGGTGCGTAAGACAAGGGAGCAAATGGGAACTTCAGTGAAGGGCGTAAATGGGGAGGTGATAACAAGTAGCGGTGATGTGAGAAGGAGATGGAATGAGTATTTTAAAGGTTTGTTGAATGTGTCTGATGACAGAGTGGCAGATATAGGGTGTTTTGGTCGAGGTGGTGTGCAAAGTGAGAGGGTTAGGGAAAATGATTTGGTAAACAGAGAAGAGGTAGTAAAAGCTTTGCGGAAGATGAAAGCCGGCAAGGCAGCAGGTTTGGATGGTATTGCAGTGGAATTTATTAAAAAAGGGGGTGACTGTATTGTTGACTGGTTGGTAAGGTTATTTAATGTATGTATGACTCATGGTGAGGTGCCTGAGGATTGGCGGAATGCGTGCATAGTGCCATTGTACAAAGGCAAAGGGGATAAGAGTGAGTGCTCAAATTACAGAGGTATAAGTTTGTTGAGTATTCCTGGTAAATTATATGGGAGGGTATTGATTGAGAGGGTGAAGGCATGTACAGAGCATCAGATTGGGGAAGAGCAGTGCGGTTTCAGAAGTGGTAGAGGATGTGTGGATCAGGTGTTTGCTTTGAAGAATGTATGTGAGAAATACTTAGAAAAGCAAATGGATTTGTATGTAGCATTTATGGATCTGGAGAAGGCATATGATAGAGTTGATAGAGATGCTCTGTGGAAGGTATTAAGAATATATGGTGTGGGAGGCAAGTTGTTAGAAGCAGTGAAAAGTTTTTATCGAGGATGTAAGGCATGTGTACGTGTAGGAAGAGAGGAAAGTGATTGGTTCTCAGTGAATGTAGGTTTGCGGCAGGGATGTGTGATGTCTCCATGGTTGTTTAATTTGTTTATGGATGGGGTTGTAAGGGAGGTAAATGCAAGAGTCCTGGAAAGAGGGGCAAGTATGAAGTCTGTTGGGGATGAGAGAGCTTGGGAAGTGAGTCAGTTGTTGTTCGCTGATGATACAGCGCTGGTGGCTGATTCATGTGAGAAACTGCAGAAGCTGGTGACTGAGTTTGGTAAAGTGTGTGGAAGAAGAAAGTTGAGAGTAAATGTGAATAAGAGCAAGGTTATTAGGTACAGTAGGGGTGAGGGTCAAGTCAATTGGGAGGTGAGTTTGAATGGAGAAAAACTGGAGGAAGTGAAGTGTTTTAGATATCTGGGAGTGGATCTGTCAGCGGATGGAACCATGGAAGCGGAAGTGGATCATAGGGTGGGGGAGGGGGCGAAAATTTTGGGAGCCTTGAAAAATGTGTGGAAGTCGAGAACATTATCTCGGAAAGCAAAAATGGGTATGTTTGAGGGAATAGTGGTTCCAACAATGTTGTATGGTTGCGAGGCGTGGGCTATGGATAGAGATGTGCGCAGGAGGATGGATGTGCTGGAAATGAGATGTTTGAGGACAATGTGTGGTGTGAGGTGGTTTGATCGAGTAAGTAACGTAATGGTGAGAGAGATGTGTGGAAATAAAAAGAGCGTGGTTGAGAGAGCAGAAGAGGGTGTTTTGAAATGGTTTGGGCACATGGAGAGAATGAGTGAGGAGAGATTGACCAAGAGGATATATGTGTCGGAGGTGGAGGGAACGAGGAGAAGAGGGAGACCAAATTGGAGGTGGAAAGATGGAGTGAAAAAGATTTTGTGTGATCGGGGCCTGAACATGCAGGAGGGTGAAAGGAGGGCAAGAAATAGAGTGAATTGGAGTCATGTGGTATACAGGGGTTGACGTGCTGTCAGTGGATTGAAGCAAGGCATGTGAAGCGTCTGGGGTAAACCATGGAAAGCTGTGTAGGTATGTATATTTGCGTGTGTGGACGAGTGTATGTACATGTGTATGGGGGGGGGGGGTTGGGCCATTTCTTTCGTCTGTTTCCTTGCGCTACCTCGCAAACGCGGGAGACAGCGACAAAGTATAAAAAAAAAAAAAAAAAAAAAAAAAAAAAAAAATATATATATATATATATATATATATATATATATATATATATATATATATATATATATATATATATATATATATATATATATATATATATATAAAAGAGAGAGAGAGAGAGAGAGAGAGAGAGAGAGAGAGATTCTTGAATACCTATTTCACATTTTTAAGTTATGTAATTCTGATTTTTTTTTCTCTGAAAATACGCTGTATTCTCTCAATATATTTCAGGAAATTAATCATTAAACACTGGTTCGAAATAAGTGTATAATGAGAGTAATTTCTGAAATGGTAGTTAAGATGTTCCTTTCATAACATGTCCAAACTATGCATAATATTCTTCTCGTTCTTCCTTTATCTTAATAATCCTTTACGGTTCAACTCCTTTTCAGAACTTCGTTTCAGATTCTTTTGTACGGACTAAATTTCTTTCTACAGTCTCCCTGTAATCTTTCTCATTAATCCTTTTTTGTGGAATAATTCTCTCTCTCTCTCTCTCTCTCTCTGAGAAACATTTATATCATAAATTTACCCCACATATTTTAACTGACTTCATTTATAGCGTATTCCACTTTACGTTACTAATATCCCGTCGAAATTACTTGCTGAAATTAGTTATCATGATAAGATCAAAGTGGAAGTTTACGGTGAATTTGATAATATTAGCGTCATTGTTACCTAACTATGCCGACGTCACAGAAGCTATCTGGCTAATTAGATATTTACTTGTAGATTGGTATAAAGTTTGATGTATTGTTGCCTGGTAATAAGTCATGGATCATATGTTGTACAAAAATCAGTCCTGTTAAATCTGGTTAGGTTGTATCCCATGTGATAACCTGGTAAGAACGCACACTTGGCACTCGGGTTGTTCAAGTCTCCAAGTATCGATATTTGTTTTCGTTTTACACCGTACGGATGGGTTGAACTCCTTTCCTTAATAGATGATGATGAGGGGGAGTGAAGTCTTCTTCCCTGGAACAGCTAAGCTTTAGCATTATCTTCCCTCTCATGTCTTTCTCTCCTCACATAACCTTTCCTCCTTTCAGTGTCAGGGCTACAAACACCTGCGGAACCATGATTAATTTCTGCATTCTTTCCCTTGAACTTTATTCTTTCGCCCCAGATGGCCTTGATTGGGGTATAGCATTTGCCGTGTCCGTCACTGTATTATCGAAAACCATATCTACCTGACCCATATTGCAGACCGTCATAACCACTCACCTAACACACTGGATCTGCTCTTCATATCAAATCCTTCTCTCCGCCCACATGATCCCGTCCCGGACTGCGTCATGTGTCCACACTCTCGTAAACATGTCTTTATTAACCACTCCTCCTCCTCCTCCTCCTCCTCCTCCAGCTGTCCTTTCTGAGGGTAAATACCGGCACTTTGGTATCGTTAACTGGAATTATTTATGAAAATTCTCTTTTTCTTTATGTATATTTCTGCTTCTCCTCTGATAGTCGTTCTGTTCCTGCAGAGTGTGTAGCAAAGTTATAGTTGGGTGAATTGACGTAAACTCCCTCCTCCTGTAAGACTTGCTTTTCTTCCAAAGTGTGTTTCAAATATGTCTGTTCTGAGGCCATTCTGGTGAAAGACAGTATATCGGGCCGGGAAGAACTCTCCTTCCTCTAACTCACATTTAGTTACGATCTTTACCTGAAATCGTTGCAACTATGTAATCGCGAGGCAAACTGTTCTCTGTTGTAAGGAAATGTGGAAACTCCACCCTCGTCCATCCGGTGATAGGTCTTTCCGTTTATTAGCCAAAGGCATCTCGGATAACTTCTGTTGTACTACCTTTCTCTCGCTTTCCCGTTTTAATAGTACGTACTGTAGACGTCTTTTCCATTGGCTGAGCCACTGTTTTTGCTTCCCAATTTGTCTGGTAATTCCATCTTGCATGACTGACTCTCCCTCAACCCCCGATGTTCCTGTCATTAATCCTATGCCCCTGCCTGGGATTGGGGTGTCCTGTCACCACATACTAGACATTGCAGTCCAGAACAGTCCACCTGATCATCTCTCCTAGTCTGACCTCCTACCTTGACCCATTGTCCTATGCCGCTGTCTGCCCACTTTCCCTCTGCAATATTTAGATATTACTGTGGCGTATGACCCGGCCATTTGCTAGCCCACAGAACGCTCGATCATTTACCGTGTGGCCGGTCAAGGGTGAGCCATGATGATACATCTCTCCCTACACCGTGAAGCTCTGGGACTCCTCTCACGCCGCACGTCCTTCATAATGACCCACCTCGCCATGACCAAAAGAAAGATTTTGTACTTCAGAATTATGAAATATTCTCTCTCTCTCTCTCTCTCTCTCTCTCTCTCTCTCTCTCTCTCTCTCTCTCTCTCTCTCTCTCTCCAAACCCTTTTCATATTTCAATTACGGCCTGGCCTTGATGCATGCCGACTGCTGTCCGTGACTGGATCCTCAAGAATGAGAAAAATTTTTAAATTTCCACAAATCAAGTGAATCATTTTCTTTCCTTAGTTTCGAGGTTCTGTACTACCCTGACAGTTATTCGAAGCGTCGTACTCGTGAATTCAGTGTTTAGCACACACAACATAACTCTGCCTCCAGCCCCTTATAAATATATATATATATATATATATATATATATATATATATATATATATATATATATATATATATATATAATCTGTCTCGACTGACATATGTATATCTTGGTATTGCTGACTCTGCAAACATGTGATGCTCTGGAGGATTGAGCCATGTTTTTCTGAATTGTATGATGCCTAACTTGTCTGGTAAAGTGGAGACAAGTTCTTCGTTTTGTTCGGAGGTTTAGACTTCCGGCGCTGGCGTACGAAATATAAAGACAGGTATTATATTGATCCTGATCATATGGCAGAACTTTCCATGGTTATGTTTAGCTAACATATCTCTCGGGGTCAGGTCGGTCACATCTTGAACTGACATCATTCATGATCTGGTCTCGAGTGACCTTCTCTGGTCCATCTTACAGCTGCCTTACCCAACTGAAGGCAAAGAGGAGCTCCAGTGGAGGGAAGAGCTGTATAGAGAATTGTCTCAATGGAGGGAAGTGGTTTAAAAGGGTTGTGTGTGTAGTGGAGGTGAGAGTCCTATCACATAGTAGAGGTTAACTAGAGGTTTGAGGTTTCACTGGCAGGTTTAGCAGACTCGAGAGGTTTAGTGGAAGGCAAAGAATTAATGGAGGTGAAGGTTTATTAGAACCTCAGGCGCTTCGTTGAGGTTAAGGTTCAGCAGGTTAGGGACTTGCTAAAGGTTAAATGATTGGTGGAGTGTGGAACTCAAGGTGGGAAGTTACAGGGTTAATGGAAGTTACAGGTTTATGGAAGGTTAGTGGTTTAAGAGAGGGTGTAGATTTAGTGGAAGTTACAGGTTTAACAAAGTTGTGGGTTTAGTGGAAGGTACATGTTTAAAGTGTTCTGGGCTCAGTGGGATTCCTAGATTTAACAGAGGTTGTGGGTTTAGTGGGAGTTACAGGTTTTGGGTTTAGCGGAAGTTACATTACGGATCAGGATTAAAAGTTTATATTAAGGTTAGACACTCATTTGTAGTTAGCGGTCAGATGAAGGACGGAGGTGGTTGAGATCTGTTGTGTATTGGAAGTTCACTGTTTATCTTAGCGCCATATGATGATGATGATGATGTAGTCCTGTATGTCTTTGTGACGAGTTATCGTCAAAGATGTAGTACGTGTTAAAAGTGAAAGCTGTTGAAATATGTAAGATTGTAATATGTATGATACTTATTGATGAGTTGCATTCGGAAACATATTGGTTTATATTTAAGGATTCGAATGTTCTACTTTTTACAGGTTGTTAGAATTTAAATGTTTTACACTTTATGTACTCAGCTAAAAAAAAAAATAATATTTTATTCTGTGATAAGGTACAAAATTTTATTTTGTATATTTTACGTGTAAAGAATCAAATAAAAGTTTCCATATCATTAAGTTAAGAGATTCATCATACATATTAAGATTTTACTGACTGAAAATAATCGTTGCTGTGACCATCTGGTACAGGCAGACACAGTAGCAGGACAGGCATTACGGACGGCATCCATCACACTAGTCACCAGCTGAGACTCGCATGTTATAATCTAGTCTGCCGTCGATGTCTGTGCATACGATTGTTTTAAATGGGTCAGAAATGTGTGTGTGATCATCTGCATCTCTGTGTATAAGTAAATTTACGTGTATATGTGTTGTGTATGTTTGCAAGCGAATTTCCGTATACGTAAGTTATGTTGTCTTGTTTTTCTCCGTTCTTTGGTGGTCTTATTGATTGCATTTCTTTTTTTGCCCTTACGGTAACTGACCACGGGGCCCTCACGTCGAAGCAAGTCATCAAAATCCAAGCCTCCCGGCTAGTTGGGGAGCTCTGGTCTGAATCATCCAAAACCCGTGCCGCTTTATTTCTTAACCCTTCTGTTCCCATTACCCTGGACGACAGGAAAGCCTAGGACATTACTAGTAGCAGAATGCCAGGTACATACTATACTAGCAACAGGAACTCCTTTTGTCTCTCCGAATCCTCCCTGGGTTCAATCAGAACCCTCTTGGTGTTAACTTACAATCCTGGTCTGGCCCAGTCACAACCCTATTCGAATTCACTTAGGACCCTTTCCTAAACCAATCAGGATAATGCTAACGCTCACTTGGAGCAGCCCAAATAGAACCCTCTTCGAATTACCGTATATATATATATATATATATATATATATATATATATATATATATATATATATATATATATATATATTCGTTTTTGGATCAATCATAATCCTCCTCCAGCTCACGTTGACTCCTCGCCTCCGGTCCAGTCTACACTCGTAAAATTTACAAAGAACCCTTGCTTGTGGACCAAACAAAACTCGAGTTCACTTAGAACTCTATAGTTTCGCCCAGTTTGAACACCCTAAGTTCACAAAGGATCCAGATATCTACATTATTCTAAACTCTAGTCAAGCTAACGTAGACTTTGAACCCTTATTGGGGGAATCGGAACCCCATTCTCGTTTCCCCCGAGCCTTGGTCTCGATCAGTCAGAACGCCGGCTTCGGGAGAGAGTAATTAAAGCCTTCGTAGTTTGATTGATCATCACCGTCTCCTCTCAGTTAATCAGAACTTTTTTCTTAACTAAACAGAAACCTCATTTCTGTCCAGTTAAAATCTTTGATTGCAGGCAAACTTACTTTTCTTGTATAAATCAATTTAATGCCATTAATTTACCAACTTTAAATGTGAACACATTTTCTAATATGATTACATTTATTTTCGTCGTGTATATCAGCAGTCGGTGGACAAAATAAGATCACTTAATAATGTACGATAGGTCAGTTATAGCCAAACTATATCATTAATCTAGATTATATTCCTAAAATACCGTCGTGAATATTGAATACTTAAATAGCTTTCATATCTGTATATTTCTTCCTCATAGGAAGGATAAGGAAATGCGTAAATACTTTAAATAAATCTTACCACTATCTGTTGAATGAAGAGAGAATGGGGCAGCACAGTGAGAGCACAAGACAAGTCACGTCCTTCCTCCACCACGTACCATATGACACTGACTGCGGTAGAGCCCCCTCGGCCCCCCATGGCGTGCCTGCAGAAAACGGACATCAACAAATTCGGTGGGAGGAGCTAAGCCCGCCCATCGCAATATTTTGCTTTGGAACTAAGATTTTAGACTTGCCAATATGTTAGTTTCAGACAACCTGAAGTTCTTCTTAACATGACCTTGTTCTGGTAGATCATAGAATATGTAATCTTTATCATAACGCTCCCAGCTCACGCCTGGTGCCACACGCTGTATGCTACGTATTATGAGGCCAGGCCTCGCGAAATGCACTATATCCGAGTAGGAAAAATTACTGGCATTGCGGATATACAGTTTGTCGTTCAGTAGTGTGGTTCAGTATTTCTTCCAGCTCCAATAACTTGAAAAAGCTTATCGAAAGAAAAATACATTGGGTCACAAAGGAATAGTAATAGATAAAGATGTTTTGCTCCGATGTTTCTCTTGACTTGGGATTTTTATCTTGTATATCAACAAAAGTGAAAGATTCTTGGTGAATGTAAGAAAGTTTTGAATATTTTGAAATGCTAAGAAGGCACTTAGGATGTTAAATTCATCCTTAACCCGTGTTCTGCAAAAGGTAATGCATGTGTATCCCTTTGTTTAGACTTTTTGTACGGCTAATCCTAGTTTGTAGCGAAATTGATATTCCTCGTGTACTTTTTTTGGTGAGATGCCTTACTCTGGAAACAAATCTTAGACAGGTGTTATTATCCAAAGGTTTTGACTTGTACATTCATCGTACAAATACACGTGTAGTATGATGTCTTACATACGGGAAGTAGGAAGCAAATTTAAAGTGAAATGAAGACGGTAACGGGAGCATCGATCAGTGGTGAGCGTCCTAGATCCGCACCTGCAGTAACCTTCATATTGTACCGAGACGAAATCGCTGCAGGAATTGCATGGAAACATGAATCCACTCCACGAAACCCCTAACATTCACAATGGGAAATCCTTTGTCTGATTTAGGAAACCCCTGTACCCATTCTAGGAAGTTCCCTTTGTCCATTTAAGGAAAATATCCCTATTTGTACCTTAGGAAACCTTTCTTTTCAGTTTACAGAACTCAATACCCTACATACCACTTTAGGACACCCTCTGTATGCACTTTGTAGAATTTGTACTCCACACCACTTAAGGACCCACATACCACTTTGCAGAATTCGTACCCCACATCACTTGGGAAGCCCCACATACTATTTTAAGAATTTTGTTATATCATCTTGCTAAACTGACAAAATATACTGTGTGAAAACTGCAATAACTTTAGTAGGTTCCTTAGATCAGTGTAGGGAACCCTCTGTTGCAATATTCCTAGATTTTCAAAAGGCATTAGATAATGTACCACGCAGGAGACTGCTGTGAAAATTCAGATCACAAAGAATAGGGCATGAACGTTGTGCATGGATTGTGAAAGTGGCTCACTGACAGAAAGGAACGTATAGTGTAAATGGGCGACCCCTCCCCTGCGACTGGCTGAACGTGACGAGTGGTGTGCCTCGGCGTGCCCCAGGCTGATTTTGGATTGGATCTTGTATATATAGGATCTCCGAATATGCTGAGGATACAAAATTCGGAGGTAGAACTATAAACGATTAAGACTGAAATAATGAGGTAGAACTATAAATGATTAAGACTGAAATAATGAGGTAGAACTATAAATGATTAAGACAAATAATGAGGTAGAACTATAAACGATTAAGACTGAAATAATTCTAAGATCTTTACATAGACCGATGGCAGATGAAATTTCACGTAGACAAATGTATAGTTATGAACTAAGGACAAGGATGCGACACACGACCATCAGATATATCAGTCTGGAGTATCCCTGAAGGTGCATAGCAGCAAGTAAAAAATGAGAGCGAATGCTACAACTCAAATTTAGGAATATCGTTTACAAAACATCGGAAAAAATTCTGTCTTTGTAACTCTGTCGTAACATCACACCTTGAATATGAGTGCAGTCCATTCCTGGCCTTCAGACAACGGAAACGATGAGGGAAAACAGAAACAAGGATAAAGATGGGTGATTAAGCCAATTCCAGCTTTTAAGAAATCTGCCACACAAAGAGATGCCAACTTTAAATCTTTCCACTTAAGAAGCGTAAACTCGGCGATGACGTAATTCGTTTCCATTTTTATTTTAGTGAATTCGATCACGCTAATCACGAGAATATAATGGAGAATGCTTTTTTGATATAAAAGGAAATAAAACTACTGGAAGATGGAATAATGCTTAGACCTGAGAGACGTAATATTGACATGGGGAAAAGATAAATTGCAATTAAGATGCGTTGAATAGTGGAGCAAGTTGCCGTCAAGTGTTATTAGTGCAGAGAATGTTATTACTTTCAAAAACTGGTCAAACAGATTTTTCGTCAGTTCTTGTATTGACCAAATGAATACGAGATAAAATAAGATGCATCTACATTAGATCCTGTTTCTCATTTCAGACCCTAAGGATTACCGCAGTGCAGCAGAGGGTAGGATAGTGTAGGAGGATTTTTATAGCAGGATTTTTTTCCTTTTCGTTCTCTCCTGTTGAATCTCATGCCAGGTTACTTAATTCTCCAAAGCATAGTTTTTCTTCCAATCTTTTCCTTCCGGCTCTTGTTGCCAGAGGATGGGGAAAGCCATTTAACTCTTTATCCTTACCTCATCCACTTTGAAAACTTGGAAAAAGGAATATATATATATATATATATATATATATATATATATATATATATATATATATATATATATATATATATATATAATCCCAGGGGATAGGGGAGAGAGAATACTGCCCACATATTCTCTGCGTGCCGCCACGTAGAAGGCGACTAAAGGGGCGGGAGCGGGGAGCTGGAAATCCTCCCTTCCTGTACGACTTATCAGAAAAAAGAACAGGGCCAGGAGCCAAGAGAGGTTTTTTCCTCTAAAGCTGTTATTTATTCTTGACACTTCCTCGCGCACACGAAAAACGGCGAGCATGTATGATGTATATATATATATATATATATATATATATATATATATATATATATGAATTTAGTGCATATGAACGCGCATTCTTGTAGAACATATAGTACCCTCTAACTGCCAGGATTCGAACCCAGGAACTTTTGCGTGGTAGACGGAAACGCTAACCGATAGGCTATGATGGCATAGCCTATCAGTTAGCGTTCTCGTCTACCCCTCAGAGAAGTCCTGGGTTCGAATCCTGGCTGTTGGAGGGTATTATGTGATTATATATATATATATATATATATATATATATATATATATATATATATATATATTCTTTTTTTTTTTTTTGCTTTGTCGCTGTCTCCCGCGTTTGCGAGGTAGCGCAAGGAAACAGACGAAAGAAATGGCCCAACCCACCCCCATACACATGTATATACATACGTCCACACACGCAAATATACATACCTACACAGCTTTCCATGGTTTACCCCAGACGCTTCACATGCCTTGATTCAATCCACTGCCAGCACGTCAACCACGGTATACCACATCGCTCCAAATCACTCTATTCCTTGCCCTCCTTTCACCCTCCTGCATGTTCAGGCCCCGATCACACAAAATCTTTTTCACTCCATCTTTCCACCTCCAATTTGGTCTCCCTCTTCTCCTCGTTCCCTCCACCTCCGACACATATATTCTCTTGGTCAATCTTTCCTCACTCATTCTCTCCATGTGCCCGAACCATTTCAAAACACCCTCTTCTGCTCTCTCAACCACGCTCTTTTTATTTCCACACATCTCTCTTACCCTTACGTTACTTACTCGATCAAACCACCTCACACCACATATTGTCCTCAAACATCTCATTTCCAGCACATCCATCCTCCGATGTGGTATACCGGGGTTGACGTGCTGTCAGTGGATTGAATCAAGGCATGTGAAGCGTCTGGGGTAAACCATGGAAAGCTGTGTAGGTATGTATATTTGCGTGTGTGGACGTATGTATATACATGTGTATGGGGGTTGGGCCATTTTTTTCGTCTGTTTCCTTGCGCTACCTCGCAAACGCGGGAGATAGCGACAAAGCAAAAAAAAAAAAAAAATATATATATATATATACACACACGATAAACTATAAACTAAACCTAGACTTGTGCTGACGGACCTTATGGTATATGGTTTCCCCTGTACCCGTAAACCCCAAGTTTTCCCGCCACGAGAGCGTGTGTGGTCTTAGAATTGTTTAGAATACCTAAGGAAGTTTGTCACGATTACTTGATTGGTAGTTATAACGTGCCTTTGACAGCCTTGCCAGCCCAAGAAGTCGGTAGGCCTAAAGCCCAACTTTACCAAACCAACTTACCAGCTAATTGAGTCCATTAGCGACCACCCACAGAGCTTTGCTGTGCGCCCCCCCCCCCAACCACTACAACCACGGGCGTATCAGAGAGAGACAATAACTTTTTTTTTTTTAGCTATATATTAGTCATTAAACTGAGTAATTTGACCTCAACTGATGATTTACTCTCTGCATAACGCAAAATTCTCTTCCATACCACCTGCCAACACCTTCCCTGACCAGGGACGCCCCTGCCACCAGCACTCGTCTTCAGTGCAAGGCTCACTTCCCTGTGCCAGTGCTCGCCGATAACGCTTGGCTCAGTCATAGCAGGTGCTCTTGACTACCAGACTTTGCTGGACTTCTCGGTGCTCACACACACCACCAGCACCAAGCTTGCTTAGCCCTCCGGCGTCCTCGCTTAGCACCACCCACTTTGTTCACCTCAGCAGCGGTCGGCTACACCTCCAAGCAACGATCGACTGCGACATTTCGCTACGCCCTGACTACGGGTCCTGCAACAAGTTGTTCATGTCTACTGGCTGTCGTCCACATGACGCCGTGGACAAGCCTTCGACAAGCAACATGAGTCTGCAGATACGACGACTGGTCTAGAAGTACATCGACCAGTCTACAAGACCTGTCTGCAAGCCAGGACAAGCTACACAAGGTCATGAAGGGAAGCCGTCACATTAATCATTGAAGGGCGTGACGCGTCGCGAGATTTATCCTCGTTTGGGTCCACCAGAGGCGTCACGTGACCAAGACAAGTTAGCGGGCGAGGCTCACACGCCCAGTGAAAGGGATTCCATTCGGTCCATCACACGTCAGCGAGCGCTTTATTTTCGGCTGTTCCTTACTGCGCCGACTTCTCACTGGCCTCTTATATGTAACCGGCAGTTTATGTGAACACCTTTCACTGTTGGCAAATGTTTAGTGACCACACATTTTCACTGACCAGTTATACTTTTCCAGTAATCCATAGGGAAGTCTATAACTGTCAACAATTGTGAAGTGGAGACACCAATGTAATAATATTATGATCAGTTTTAGCCGCCTGCAACAGACAGAGAAATAGTACAGAAGCAAAAAAAAACAAAAAAAATCGCTACTCGCAGCCCCCCTAACAATGGCATCAGTTGAAAAAACCTTCAAGAATATCATCACAGTATGAAGCTCTCTTGAGTTATTTTTTTTGCCATGTGGATTATCTCACAAGCTGGTTCAAAAGTATATATACAGCGTGAAAAACATTTTGCAGATCCATATTGTAAGTGAACTAAGACAGTTTTGCACTCTATAGGTATCTGGCATCCATTCATGAACTCAAGCTGCTCCAACATCTTCAATCGCTATATACCAACACTGATAGTTATACTGAATTATTAGAATACCAGTGAACACCTTTCGACTTGCAAAGCGAACCTGTGGAATACATTAATTGATTAATAGAACTGGTTTATGTGATTTTGCTTCACTGTCGCTTTTTTGTTAGTGTGATTCGTAGTGTCGTCGTATATACGTATGTTGCGGGCGAGGATGGTGTATTGCATCTGCCCAGACACTCGGTTGGGTGGCCCATAGACACCTCCGACCCCGTGAATTGTGTGCGTGTTATTGTAACGAAATGTTGGTTGTATAATTGATTACACAACCCCAGAACCACTTTTACTGGGCTCTCGCAGCTACAAGGCTCTTCCAATCGGGAGCAGAGAGGTGAAGGACTCATTGTAGTGAGAGGTTCCAGGACCAGTGGCGTATCTAGGGTATTGCAGGTAGGGTAGGTGCCCTAGGCGCCACTCAACAAGTTTGTTTTTTGACATATGTTACCCGATTGACATATCTAACGGTTTGGTTTTGTGAGATAAAAAAGAAACTCGCCTAGTTTTGAACTATAGTAATATTTTGCTACTATAAGTTGCATTACCGCTTCTGCGTTACAATTTTGATCAAATAAGTCTTTAACCTTAAGCCTTAAGAGTTTATATACATTTAAGTTTGGCCTAACTCGTTAACATTTTATAATGACACTATATATTTTTATATACTTCCACTGTATGTACATTTTTGATCAAGCCAGTGGCGCAACTTCAGTGCTAGCCATAGGCGCTATTTCCCCTAGATACGCCCCTGTCCAGGACGAGTTATGTATATATATATATATATATATATATATATATATATATATATATATATATATATATATATGTTTAACTATTCGCCATTTCCCGCGTTAGCGAGGTAGCATTAAGAACAGAGGACTGGGCCTTTTTTGGAATATCCTCGCCTGGCCCCCTCTGTTCCTTCTTTTGGAAAATTAAAAAAAAAAAAAAAACGAGAGGGAAGGATTTCCAGCCCCCCGCTCCCTCCCCTTCTAGTCGCCTTCTACGACACGCAGGGAATACTTGGGAAGTATTCTTAATCCCCTATCCCCAGGGATAATATATATATATATATATATATATATATATATATATATATATATATATATATATATATATATGTATTATATCTTTTTCTTTTTCTTTCAAACTATTCGCCATTTCCCGCATTAGCGAGGTAGCGTTAAGAACAGAGGACTGGGCCTTTGAGGGAATACCCTCACCTGGCCCAATTCTCTGTTCCTTCTTTTGGAAAATTAAAAAAAAAAACGAGAGGGGAGGATTTCCAGCCCCCCGCTCCCTCCCCTTTTAGTCGCCTTCTACGACACGCAGGGAATACGTGGGAAGTATTCTTTCTCCCCTATCCCCAGGGAAAATATATTATATATATATCTATATATATATATATATATATATATATATATATATATATATATATATATATGTATATATATATATATATATATATATATATATATATATATATATATTTTTTTTTTTTTTTATACCTCGTCGCTGTCTCCCGCGGTTGCGAGGTAGCGCAAGGAAACAGACGAAAGAAATGGCCCAACCCCCCCCATACACATGTACATACACACGTCCACACACGCAAATATACATACCTACACAGCTTTCCATGGTTTACCCCGGACGCTTCACATGCCTTGATTCAATCCACTGACAGCACGTCAACCCCTGTATACCACATCGCTCCAATTCACTCTATTCCTTGCCCTCCTTTCACCCTCCTGCATGTTCAGGCCCCGATCACACAAAATCCTTTTCACTCCATCTTTCCACCTCCAATTTGGTCTCCCTCTTCTCCTCGTTCCCTCCACCTCCGACACATATATCCTCTTGGTCAATCTTTCCTCACTCATTCTCTCCATGTGCCCAAACCATTTCAAAACACCCTCTTCTGCTCTCTCAACCACGCTCTTTTTATTTCCACACATCTCTCTTACCCTTACGTTACTTACTCGATCAAACCACCTCACACCACACATTGTCCTCAAACATCTCATTTCCAGCACATCCATCCTCCTGCGCACAACTCTATCCATAGCCCACGCCTCGCAACCATACAACATTGTTGGAACCACTATTCCTTCAAACATACCCATTTTTGCTTTCCGAGATGATGTTCTCGACTTCCACACATTTTTCAAGGCTCCCAAAATTTTCGCCCCCTCCCCCACCCTATGATCCACTTCCGCTTCCATGGTTCCATCCGCTGACAGATCCACTCCCAGATATCTAAAACACTTCACTTCCTCCAGTTTTTCTCCATTCAAACTCACCTCCCAATTGACTTCACCCTCAACCCTACTGTACCTAATAACCTTGCTCTTATTCACATTTACTCTTAACTTTCTTCTTCCACACACTTTACCAAACTCCGTCACCAGCTTCTGCAGTTTCTCACATGAATCCGCCACCAGCGCTGTATCATCAGCGAACAACAACTGACTCACTTCCCAAGCTCTCTCATCCCCAACAGACTTCATACTTGCCCCTCTTTCCAAGACTCTTGCATTTACCTCCCTAACAACCCCATCCATAAACAAATTAAACAACCATGGAGACATCACTCACCCCTGCCGCAAACCTACATTCACTGAGAACCAATCATATATATATTATATATATATATATATATATATATATATATATATATATATATATATATATATATATATATATATATATATATTCAGTGAATATATATATCATATATATCATATATATATTATATATATATATATATATATATATATATATATATATATATATATATATATATATATATATATATTCAGTGAATGTAGGTTTGCGGCAGGGGTGTGTGATGTCTCCATGGTTGTTTAATTTGTTTATGGATGGGGTTGTTAGGGAGGTAAATGCAAGAGTTTTGGAAAGAGGGGCAAGTATGAAGTCTGTTGGGGATGAGAGAGCTTGGGAAGTGAGTCAGTTGTTGTTCGCTGATGATACAGCGCTGGTGGCTGATTCATGTGAGAAACTGCAGAAGCTGGTGACTGAGTTTGGAAAAGTGTGTGGAAGAAGAAAGTTAAGAGTAAATGTGAATAAGAGCAAGGTTATTAGGTACAGTAGGGTTGAGGGTGAAGTCAATTGGGAGGTGAGTTTGAATGGAGAAAAACTGGAGGAAGTGAAGTGTTTTAGATATCTGGGAGTGGATCTGGCAGCGGATGGAACCATGGAAGCGGAAGTGGATCATAGGGTGGGGGAGGGGGCGAAAATCCTGGGGGCCTTGAAGAATGTGTGGAAGTCGAGAACATTATCTCGGAAAGCAAAAATGGGTATGTTTGAAGGAATAGTGGTTCCAACAATGTTGTATGGTTGCGAGGCGTGGGCTATGGATAGAGTTGTGCGCAGGAGGATGGATGTGCTGGAAATGAGATGTTTGAGGACAATGTGTGGTGTGAGGTGGTTTGATCGAGTGAGTAACGTAAGGGTAAGAGAGATGTGTGGAAATAAAAAGAGCGTGGTTGAGAGAGCAGAAGAGGGTGTTTTGAAGTGGTTTGGGCACATGGAGAGGATGAGTGAGGAAAGATTGACCAAGAGGATATATGTGTCGGAGGTGGAGGGAACAAGGAGAAGAGGGAGACCTAATTGGAGGTGGAAAGATGGAGTGAAAAAGATTTTGTGTGATCGGGGCCTGAACATGCAGGAGGGTGAAAGGAGGGCAAGAAATAGAGTGAATTGGAGCGATGTGGTATACCGGGGTTGACGTGCTGTCAGTGGATTGAAGCAAGGCATGTGAAGCGTCTGGGGTAAACCATGGAAAGCTGTGTAGGTATGTATATTTGCGTGTGTGGACGTATGTATATACATGTGTATGGGGGGGGGGGGGGTGGGGCCATTCCTTTCGTCTGTTTCCTTGCGCTACCTCGCAAACGCGGGAGACAGCGACAAAGTATAATAAAAAAAAAAAAAATATATATATATATATATATATATATATATATATATATATATATATATATATATATATATATATATATATATATATATATATATTCAGTGAATGTAGGTTTGCGGCAGGGGTGTGTGATGTCTCCATGGTTGTTTAATTTGTTTATGGATGGGGTTGTTAGGGAGGTAAATGCAAGAGTTTTGGAAAGAGGGGCAAGTATGAAGTCTGTTGGGGATGAGAGAGCTTGGGAAGTGAGTCAGTTGTTGTTCGCTGATGATACAGCGCTGGTGGCTGATTCATGTGAGAAACTGCAGAAGCTGGTGACTGAGTTTGGTAAAGTGTGTGGAAGAAGAAAGTTAAGAGTAAATGTGAATAAGAGCAAGGTTATTTGGTACAGTAGGGTTGAGGGTCAAGTCAATTGGGAGGTGAGTTTGAATGGAGAAAAACTGGAGGAAGTGAAGTGTTTTAGATATCTGGGAGTGGATCTGGCAGCGGATGGAACCATGGAAGCGGAAGTGGATCATAGGGTGGGGGAGGGGGCGAAAATTCTGGGGGCCTTGAAGAACGTGTGGAAGTCGAGAGCATTATCTCGGAAAGCAAAAATGGGTATGTTTGAAGGAATAGTGGTTCCAACAATGTTGTATGGTTGCGAGGCGTGGGCTATGGATAGAGTTGTGCGCAGGAGGATGGATGTGCTGGAAATAAGATGTTTGAGGACAATGTGTGGTGTGAGGTGGTTTGATCGAGTGAGTAACGTAAGGGTAAGAGAGATGTGTGGACATAAAAAGAGCGTGGTTGAGAGAGCAGAAGAGGGTGTTTTGAAGTGGTTTGGGCACATGGAGAGGATGAGTGAGGAAAGATTGACCAAGAGGATATATGTGTCGGAGGTGGAGGGAACGAGGAGAAGAGGGAGACCAAAAAAAAAAAAAGGACCAAATTGGAGGTGGAAAGATGGAGTGAAAAAGATTTTGTGTGATCGGGGCCTGAACATGCAGGAGGGTGAAAGGAGGGCAAGGAATAGAGTGAATTGGAGCGATGTGGTATACCGGGGTTGACGTGCTGTCAGTGGATTGAATCAAGGCATGTTAAGCGTCTGGGGTAAACCATGGAAAGCTGTGTAGGTATGTATATTTGTGTGTGTGGACGTATGTATATACATGTGTATGGGGGGGGGGGGGGTTGGGCCATTTCTTGCGTCTGTTTCCTTGCGCTACCTCGCAAACGCGGGAGACAGCGACAAAGTATAATAAATAATAAATAAAAAAATAATATATATATATATACCTACCCTCATGTATCCAAGATATGGTTGTACTTTGTGTAATGAAGAAAATTGAGAAACATCATAAGCCAATATCCCTGTTTCATGATAAGAGAAGTGGACCAGGCAGTATGATGCAGTGGTTAAATTGATGAAAACTACTATTGACGTTTGTGTAAATAAATTATACATTTCCCTTTTCCATAGCAAGAGGTTGAACCAATATGTGACATTCATTTTTTTCATTTCATTTCAAGCTAGAAGTTTCAGTTTTCTAAATTATTTCTCACATTTTTCATATGTATATATATGTATATGTGTGTAAGTGTGTATGTATGTGTATATATATATATATATATATATATATATATATATATATATATATATATATATATATATATATATATGCATATATATGTATATTATCCCTGGGGATAGGGGTGAGGGAATACTTCCCAGGCATTCCTCGCGTGTCGTAGAAAGCGACTAGAGGGGACGGGAGCGGGGGGCCAGAAATCCTCCCCTCCTTGTATTTTTTAACTTTCTAAAATGGGAAACAGAAGAAGGAGTCACGCGGGGAGTGCTCATCCTCCTCGAAGGCTCAGACTGGGGTGTCTAAATGTGTGTGGATGTAACCAAGATGTGAAAAAAGGAGAGATAGGTAGTATGTTTGAGGAAAGGAACCTGGATGTTTTGGCTCTGAGTGAAACGAAGCTCAAGGGTAAAGGGGAAGAGTGGTTTGGGAATGTCTTGGGAGTAAAGTCAGGGGTTAGTGAGAGGACAAGAGCAAGGGAAGGAGTAGCAGTACTCCTGAAACAGGAGTTGTGGGAGTATGTGGTAGAATGTAAGAAAGTAAATTCTCGATTAATATGGGTAAAACTGAAAGTTGATTGAGAGAGATGGGTGATTATTGGTGCATATGCACCTGGGCATGAGAAGAAAGATCATGAGAGGCAAGTGTTTTGGGAGCAGCTGAATGAGTGTGTTAGTGGTTTTGATGCACGAGACCGGGTTATAGTGATGGGTGATTTGAATGCAAAGGTGAGTAATGTGGCAGTTGAGGGAATAATTGGTATACATGGGGTGTTCAGTGTTGTAAATGGAAATGGTGAAGAGCTTGTAGATTTATGTCCTGAAAAAGGACTGGTGATTGGGAATACCTGGTTTAAAAAGCGAGATATACATGAGTATACGTATGTAAGTAGGAGAGATGGCCAGAGAGCGTTATTGGATTACGTGTTAATTGACAGGCGCGCGAAAGAGAGACTTTTGGATGTTAATGTGCTGAGAGGTGCAACTGGAGGGATGTCTGATCATTATCTTGTGGAGACTAAGGTGAAGATTTGTATGGGTTTTCAGAAAAGAAGAGTGAATGTTGGGGTGAAGAGGGTGGTGAGAGTAAGTGAGCTTGGGAAGGAGACTTGTGTGAGAAAGTACCAGGAGAGACTGAGTACAGAATGGAAAAAGGTGAGAACAATAGAAGTAAGGGGAGTAGGGGAGGAATGGGATGTATTTAGGGAATCAGTGATGGATTGCGCAAAAGATGCTTGTGGCATGAGAAGAGTGGGAGGTGGGTTGATTAGAAAGGGTAGTGAGTGGTGGGATGAAGAAGTAAGATTATTAGTGAAAGAGAAGAGAGAGGCATTTGGACGATTTTTGCAGGGAAAAAATGCAATTGAGTGGGAGATGTATAAAAGAAAGAGACAGGAGGTCAAGAGAAAGGTGCAAGAGGTGAAAAAGAGGGCAAATGAGAGTTGGGGTGAGAGAGTATCATTAAATTTTAGGGAAAATGAAAAGATGTTCTGGAAGGAGGTAAATAAAGTGCGTAAGACAAGGGAGCAAATGGGAACTTCAGTGAAGGGCGCAAATGGGGAGGTGATAACAAGTAGTGGTGATGTGAGAAAGAGGTGGAGTGAGTATTTTGAAGGTTTGTTGAATGTGTTTGATGATAGAGTGGCAGATATAGGGTGTTTTGGTCGAGGTGGTGTGCAAAGTGAGAGGGTTAGGGAAAATGATTTGGTAAACAGAGAAGAGGTAGTAAAAGCTTTGCGGAAGATGAAAGCCGGCAAGGCAGCAGGTTTGGATGGTATTGCAGTGGAATTTATTAAAAAAGGGGGTGACTGTATTATTGACTGGTTGGTAAGGTTATTTAATGTATGTATGACTCATGGTGAGGTGCCTGAGGATTGGCGGAATGCGTGCATAGTGCCATTGTACAAAGGCAAAGGGGATAAGAGTGAGTGCTCAAATTTCAGAGGTATAAGTTTGTTGAGTATTCCTGGTAAATTATATGGGAGGGTATTGATTGAGAGGGTGAAGGCATGTACAGAGCATCAGATTAGGGAAGAGCAGTGTGGTTTCAGAAGTGGTAGAGGATGTGTGGATCAGGTGTTTGCTTTGAAGAATGTATGTGAGAAATACTTAGAAAAGCAAATGGATTTGTATGTAGCATTTATGGATCTGGAGAAGGCATATGATAGAGTTGATAGAGATGCTCTGTGGAAGGTATTAAGAATATATGGTGTGGGAGGCAAGTTGTTAGAAGCAGTGAAAAGTTTTATCGAGGATGTAAGGCATGTGTACGTGTAGGAAGAGAGGAAAGTGATTGGTTCTCAGTGAATGTAGGTTTGCGGCAGGGGTGTGTGATGTCTCCATGGTTGTTTAATTTGTTTATGGATGGGGTTGTTAGGGAGGTGAATGCAAGAGTTTTGGAAAGAGGGGCAAGTATGAAGTCTGTTGGGGATGAGAGAGCTTGGGAAGTGAGTCAGTTGTTGTTCGCTGATGATACAGCGCTGGTGGCTGATTCATGTGAGAAACTGCAGAAGCTGGTGACTGAGTTTGGTAAAGTGTGTGAAAGAAGAAAGTTAAGAGAAAATGTGAATAAGAGCAAGGTTATTAGGTACAGTAGGGTTAGGGTCAAGTCAATTGGGACGTAAGTTTGAATGGAGAAAAACTGGAGGAAGTAAAGTGTTTTAGATATCTGGGAGTGGATCTGGCAGCGGATGGAACCATGGAAGCGGAAGTGGATCATAGGGTGGGGAGGGGGCGAAAATCCTGGGAGCCTTGAAGAATGTGTGGAAGTCGAGAACATTATCTCGGAAAGCAAAAATGGGTATGTTTGAAGGAGTAGTGGTTCCAACAATGTTGTATGGTTGCGAGGCGTGGGCTATGGATAGAGTTGTGCGCAGGAGGATGGATTTGCTGGAAATGAGATGTTTGAGGACAATGTGTGGTGTGAGGTGGTTTGATCGAGTATGTAACGTAAGGGTAAGAGAGATGTGTGGAAATAAAAAGAGCGTGGTTGAGAGAGCAGAAGAGGGTGTTTTGAAATGGTTCGGGCACATGGAGAGAATGAGTGAGGAAAGATTGACCAAGAGGATATATGTGTCGGAGGTGGAGGGAACGAGGAGAAGTGGAAGACCAAATTGGAGGTGGAAAGATGGAGTGAAAAAGATTTTGTGTGATCGGGGCCTGAACATGCAGGAGGGTGAAAGGAGGGCAAGGAATAGAGTGAATTGGATCGATGTGGTATACCGGGGTTGACGTGCTGTCAGTGGATTGAATCAGGGCATGTGAAGCGTCTGGGGTAAACCATGGAAAGCTGTGTAGGTATGTATATTTGCGTGTGTGGACGTGTATGTGTATACATGTGTATGGGGGTGGGTTGGGCCATTTCTATCGTCTGTTTCCTTGCGCTACCTCGCAAACGCGGGAGACAGCGACAGAGAAAAAAAAAAAGAAAATATATATATATATATATATATATATATATATATATATATATATATATATATATATATATATATATTTCTTTCAAACTATTCGCCATTTCCCGCATTAGCAAGGTAGCGTTAAGAACAGAGGACTGGGCCTCTGAGGGAATATCCTCACCTGGCCCCCTTCTCTGTTCCTTCTTTTGGAAAACTAAAAAAAAAACAAGGGGGGAGGATTTCCAGGCCCCCGCTCCCTCCCCTTTTAGTCGCCTTCTACGACACGCAGGGAATACGTGGGAAGTATTCTTTCTCCCCTATCCCCAGGGATAATACATATATACACACACACATATATATATATATATATATATATATATATATATATATATATATATATATATATATATATATATATATATATATCTTTTCTTTCTTTCAAACTATTCGCCATTTCCCGCATTAGCGAGGTAGCGTTAAGAACAGAGGACTGGGCCTTTGAGGGAATACCCTCACCTGGCCCATTTCTCTGTTCCTTCTTTTGGAAAATTAAAAAAAAAAAAAAAACCGAGAGGGGAGGATTTCCAGCCCCCCGCTCCCTCCCCTTTTAGTCATATATATATATATATATATATATATATATATATATATATATATATATATATATATATATATATATATGTTTGAGGAAAGAAACCTGGATGTTCTGGCTCAGTGAAACAAAGCTCAAGGGTAAAGGGGAAGTATGGTATGGAAAAGTCTTAGGAGTAAAGCCATGGGTTGGTGAGAGGACAAGAGCTAAGGAAGGAGTAGCACTACTCTTGAAGCAGGAGTTGTGGGAGTGTGTGACTGAGTATAAGAAAGGAAATTCTAGATTGATGTGGGTAAAACTGAAAATGGATTGAAAGAGATAGGTGATTATTGGTGCTTATGCACCGGGTCATGAGAAGAGAGATCATGAGCGGCAAGTGTTTTGGGAGCAGCTGAATGACTCTGTCAGCAGCGTTGATGCACGAGACCGGGTACTAGTGATGGATGATTTAAATGCAAAGGTGAGTAATGTGGCAGTTGAGGGTATAATGGTGTACATGGAGTATTCAGTGTTATAAATGGAAATGGTGAAGGCCTTGTGGATTTGTGTGCTGAAAAAGACTGGTGATTGGGAATACCTGGTTTAAAGAGAGATATGTACATAAGTATACGCATGAAGAGAGATGGTCAAAGGGCATTATTGGACTACGTGTTAATCGATAGGTGTGTAAAAGAGAGACTTTTTGATGTTAATGTGCTGAGATGGGCAGCTGGAGGGATGTCTAATCGCTATCTTGGGGAGGTGAAGGTGAAGATTTATAAAGGTTTTGAAAAAAAGAAGAGAGAATGTTGGGGAGAAGAGAGTGGTGAGAGTAAGTGCGCACGGAAAGGAGACTTGTGTTAGGAAGTACCGGAAGAGATTGAGTGTAGAATGGCAAAAGGTGAGAGCAAATGATATGGGGGGAGTGGGTGAGGAATGGGATGTATTTAGGGAAGCGGTGATGGCATGTGCAAAAGATGCATATGGCAAGAGAAAGGTGGGTGGTGGGCAGATTAGAAAGGTTAGTGAGCGGTGGGATGAAGTAAAGTTTTTAGTGAAAGAGAAAAAAAGAGGCGTTTGGACGATACTTACAAGGAAATAGTGCAAATGATTTGGAGGTGTATAAAAGAAAGCATCAGGAGGTCAAGAGGAAGGTGCAAGGGTTGAAAAAGAGGGCAAATGAGAGCTGGGGTGAGAGTATCATTAAACTCTATGTGAATAACGAGCGTATAACAAGAAAACAAATGGGAACATCGGTGAAAGGGGTAAGGGGGAAAGTAATAACAGGTAGTAATGAAGTGAGGAGATGGAGTGATTATTTTGAAGGTTTGTTGAATGAGTTTGATGATAGAGTGGCAGATGTAGGGTGTTTTGGTCGGGGTGGTGTGCGAAGCGAGAAGGTCAGGGAGAATGGTTTGGTGAAGAGAAAAGAGGGAGTGAAAGCTCTGCGGAAGATGAAATCCGGCAAGGCGGCGGGTTTGGATGGTATTGCAATGGAATTTATTAAGAAAGGGGGTGACTGTGCTGTTGATTGGGTGGTAAGGATATTTGTGTATGTATGGATCATGGTGAAGTGTCTGAGGATTGGCGGAATGCGGGCATAATGCCATTGTACAAAGGCAAAGGGGATAAAGGTGAGTGTTCAAACTACAAAGACATAAGTTTGTTGAGTATTCCTGGGAGATTATATGGGAGGGTATTGATTGAGAGGGTGAAGGCATGTACAGAACATCAAATTGGGGAAGAGCAGCGTGGTTTCCGAAGTGTTATAGGATGTGTGAATCAGGTGTTTGCTTTAAAAAATGTGTGAGAAATACTTAAAAAACAGATGGATTTGTATGTAGCATTTATGGATCTGGAGAAGGCATATGATAGGGTTGATAGAGATGCTTTGTGGAAAGACTTAAGAGTATATGGTTTAGGAGGTAAGTTCCTAGAAGCAGTGAAAAGTTTTACCAAGGATGTAAGGCATGTGTACGAGTAGGAAGAGATGGTCAGTCTGCGGCAGGGGTGTGTGATGGGGTGGTTAGGGAGGTAAATGCTAGAGTGTTGGAGAGAGGGGTGAGTATGCAGTCTGTTGGGGATGAAAGGGCCTGTTGTTTGCTGATGATATATCTCTGGTGGCTGATTTGAGGGAGAAACTGCACAAGTTGATGACTGAGTTTGGAAAAGTGTGTGAAAGGAGAAAGTTGAGGGTAAATGTGAATATGAGCAAGGTTATTAGGTTCAGTAGGGTTGAGGGACAAGTAAATTGGGGTGTAAGTTTGAATGGAGAAAAATTGGAGGAAGTAAAGTGTTTTAAATATCTGGGAGTGGACTTAGCAGTGAATGGAACTATGGAAGCGGAAGGGAGTCACAGGGTAGGGGAGGGGGCGAAGGCTCTGGGAGCGATGAAGAATGTGTGGAAAGAGAGACCATTATCTCGGAGAGCAAAAATGGGTATGTTTAAAGGAATAGTAGTTCCAACGATATTATATGGTTGTAAGGCAAGGGCTATGGATAGGGTTGTACGGAGGGTGGATGTGTTGGAAATGAAATGTTTAAGGACACTATGTGGTGTGAGGTGGTTTGGAGTCAGTAATGAAAGGATAAGAGAGATGTGGAAATAAAAAGAGTGTGGTTAAGAGAGCAGAAAAGGGTGTGTTGGAATGGCTTGGACATATGGAAGGAATGAGTGAGGAAAGGTTGACAGAGAGGATATATATGTCAGAAGTTGAGGAAACAAGAGTGAGAGACCAAATTAGAGGTGGAAGGATGGAGTGAAAAAGATTTTGAGCAATCGGGGCCTGAACATGCATGAGGGTGAGAGGCGTGCAAGGTATAGAGTGAAATATAACGGTGTGGTATACTGGGCTCGACGTGCTGGCAGTGGACTGAACTAGGGCATGTGAAACGTCTGGGGTAATCCATGAAAAGGTCTATGGGGCCTGGATGTGGATAAGGAGCTGTGGTATCGGTGCATTGCTTATATATATATATATATATATATATATATATATATATATATATATATATATATATATAGATGATACAGCGCTGGTGGCTGATTCATGTGAGAAACTGCAGAAGCTGGTGACTGAGTTTGGTAAAGTGTGTGAAAGAAGAAAGTTAAGAGTAAATGTGAATAAGAGCAAGGTTATTAGGTACATTAGGGTTGAGGGTCAAGTCAATTGGGAGGTAAGTTTGAATGGAGAAAAACTGGAGGAAGTAAAGTGTTTTAGATATCTGGGAGTGGATCTGGCAGTGGATGGAACCATGGAAGCGGAAGTGGGGGAGGGGGCGAAAATCCTGGGAGCCTTGAAGAATGTGTGGAAGTCGAGAACATTATCTCGGAAAGCAAAAATGGGTATGTTTGAAGGAATAGTGGTTCCAACAATGTTGTATGGTTGCGAGGCGTGGGCTATGGATAGAGTTGTGCGCAGGAGGATGGATGTGCTGGAAATGAGATGTTTGAGGAAAATGTGTGGTGTGAGGTGGTTTGATCGAGTAAGTAACGTAAGGGTAAGAGAGGTGTGTGGAAATAAAAAGAGCGTGGTTGAGAGAGCAGAAGAGGGTGTTTTGAAGTGGTTTGGGCACATGGAGAGAATGAGTGAGGAAAGATTGACCAAGAGGATATATGTGTCGGAGGTGGAGGGAACGAGGAGAAGTGGGAGACCAAATTGGAGGTGGAAAGATGGAGTGAAAAAGATTTTGTGTGATCGGGGCCTGAACATGCAGGAGGGTGAAAGGAGGGCAAGGAATAGAGTGAATTGGATCGATGTGGTATACAGGGGTTGACGTGTGCTGTCAGTGGATTGAATCAGGGCATGTGAAGCGTCTGGGGTAAACCATGGAAAGCTGTGTAGGTATGTATATTTGCGTGTGTGGACGTATGTATATACATGTGTATGGGGGTGGGTTGGGCCATTTTCTTTATATATATATATATATATATATATATATATATATATATATATATATATATATATATATATATATATATATAACCCAAGAATCGCTTTCCGATAAGGTTGTAGTGTTACCAAGGACCCCTTTTAATGGGGCTCCCGAAGCCTAAAGCTGCGCTACACTTATTAGTGGGGACATGATGGACTTCTTTGAAACGAGAAATTCTTTGACATAACTAACGATGATACAACTTCGCCTAAGTGCGGCTGTCCCGGTCCCTCCTGCTGTGAGTACAATACATCCACCGCAGAGGTCGGGTCCATCGTCCCCCCCCTTTTGCGGTGGGTACCTCTGTCACTGGCCGGGCTCATCGTACCACCCTCCAGAACCCTCCTTACAGTACCTACTTCACAGGCCGTCGAGCGCCATCGGCGCTGGGGCGGCGGCGGCGGTACCTCGGGCCCGGACGGTAATTATTTATGGTGTTGACTTTAGGCCGCCACTGTTGCCACAACCTTACAGAACCAAAACTCTAAACGACTTAAAAAGTATTCTCCTGATAACCATGAAACGGATCGAATTATATTACACTTTCTTAGCTTGGCAATTTTTAAAAGTATGATGATAAACTCGTATTCCTAAATCTACCATTAGATTTAGTCAGTTTCAAGTTTTTCCAAGACAAGTAGGTCTTAATAGTGATGAAAGAAGTAAAAGAAAAAATTAAGACAGCAGCTGTATGGATAAAGATATTTTGATAAGCTTTGATAAACCGGTTGATTGATTTCCAGTGATATATAGATATATATATTTGCGCTGATTAATAATTCACCTTTATGAAAGAAGTTAGATGCTTGCAATCTAGCTAGGCTTTAAGGCAGAAACGCTTTTATATAAACGAGAAATATAAAAGGCAAGTCTTTTGTGCTGTGAAAGTAGTAAAAACAACGTTACAACTGCCACAGAACATATACACTGGCTGTCCCTCGCCAGCTGTATGGTGCAACTTGGCAACAGAAAGCGAGAGCCACGAGGGAGGCCGCACCTACGTTTTGTTTAGCTTTTCCTAACTCGTGACTAAGACTCTACTGCTGGGGAGTTAAATCTCACTTTGATATTGTGTGTACCTGTAACTACACAAATCTTGCAACCCGATATTTTGTGTTACTTTATTTGATGATATATTGACATGTTTCAGTAGTCGTCTAGTTAACTAGTTCTGATGTTCGAAAAGGCTAAAACTAATTTTTCATAAAGAATCAGTTAAAAAGATTAGGTTAGGCTGGATTCTTGAGTCTTTAAATCGCCCTAAAACCAAACTCTTATTTTGCACTTTATATTAGATTGTGTAGGACTGACTATTAACGGCTACAACAGGTCTTCTGCCAAGTCGAAAAATCCTCATGGAAAACAAGTTGTATCTCATTGGCTGGAAACGTTGCTGAGATACATTTTGTCAGTTCGAAGAGGGAATATTATACTAACCATAACTCGTGTATCCATTCACCAGTAATAATAAGTACGCAATGATGATAATCCCTTGGAGTATAACAGCAGTTTCAGTACTCATGGTCTGTGATATGCTGCCTGTGACTAATGTACTTCCTGTTTAACAAATTGCTACTTTATCAGCCTTTAACTGGAAGTTCAGGGCACTATTTTGTTGTTGTTCCCGTAATTTTCTGTAACTATGGATTTAAGTAGGTATGTGTAAAGACCTGTGATTTTGGCAACAGAATGTGTGTGCCCAGGTTATGCTTAAGGTTCCGAGGGGTGTAGCCCGCAAATGAAGGCACACTTTGGCGGGTCGTCCGTCTGAGGAGGTGACCATCATCGCACACGACCTACTCACCAGGCCCCAGATCGTCAAGGCCACACACTATATGATAAATGTCAGGTCTGGAAGTATAGGGTTAATGATAGTAAGACGATGAAGGGGAATGTGAACTGGGTGTTTCTAGAGATCACCTTTACCACAAATAAGCTTCAGTTCACTCTGTCCCTTGCATGCCTTTCACCTTTGTGCCCGTTAAGGCCTCAAGCACTCGAACATATTTTTCAATCCATCCTTTCATCTTCAGTTTGATCACCCCTCTTCCTTTCTCTCTCCACTTCTTACACATACATCCACTTTGTCAACCTTCCTTACTCATTTCTCCAAACCGTTTCAGCACTATCTTTAGCTTTCCCAACCATACTCTTCGTATTACCACACCTGTCTCGTACCCTTTTATTACTGTAAAACCTCCTCACACCACATGTCCTCAAACATTTCATTTCCATCTTATCCACCCTTTCAGGTAACCTTTCTTTCCGTACGTCCTTCAATGTCCTCAGACCCTCTTCCCCCAATTCAGCCTGTTTCTTGAGTTCGCATCCAAGGTTCTATTTGCTGTCATGTCTGCTCCTAAGTATCTAAAATACTCCTGTTTCTCTAGATTTTCTCCATTCAAACTCACACTCTATCCTGCTATGTTAAACCTAATATTAACCGTGCTTTTGTTCACATTTACTCTGTGTCCTTTTACACGATCTTCTAAACTCAAGTACTAACTTCTTCCGATTCTCATCGGAATCTGCCACCAACCCTTTGCCATCATTAAACAACAAATGACTTGCTTCCCAGGCCCTCTTACTCTTGCATTTACCTCTCGCACCACTCCATCCATAAACAAATTAAACAGCCATGCTGACATCACACACTCCAGCCACCAACTCATCTTCACATGGAACCACTCACCCTCCTCTCAATCTACTCGCACACATGCCTTACATTTGATAAAAAAATCTCACTTTTTCTGGTAGCTCTCCTCCCACACCCTATATTCGTAAGACTTTCCACAAGGCATTTCTATCAACTCATTCATATGTTTTCTCCAGATCTATTAATGCTACAT
>NC_092238.1:24634402-24724402 GCF_036320965.1 Panulirus ornatus
CAATAGGATTTATTCTACAAATAAAACCAGATGCATGAAAGTCTCTTTTAAACAAGAATCAATGGATTTTTTTCTCAGAGGGTGTACTTTAAATGTATTTTCTTCAGTGTCTATGGCATTTTCAGTATGCAATCCATCTCTTTTAAAACAAAAGATGGGTGGTTCAAAGCTCTCAGAAGGATAGTTGATTTACTAGATGTACTTTGTTGAAACTCTATGTACATCATCTTTCTGCCAAATCTTCATTACTGTGATGCTACCAATGATGCTTTTCATGCAGATTAGATATGCCCATTGCAGACTCCCTTCTCGTTTCATGATTCAGCTGAATAAAATTATGCTGTGTATTCAACCATCAACTTGCTGCTGTCATATCATGCATCTCATTATGGTTGAAATAAAGTAGTGCAATAAATCTTAACCTTAATCCAATTTTCATCTTGCCTCAGGAATTCACTTGCTTTATGTATACATTACATAATGTAAAAAAAAAAAAAAAATTCTAGCACCATGGGAGTGTGCTGTAAAGCACCATGACTGAATATCTGAATAATTATCCAAGTACCACCACAGATTTAAGAACTAGGCTAATTGTATAATCAGAGACATTTCCCTCATTTAGGCAAGTACGAGCTAAAAATTGCATGGGTTCAAATTTTGGCCTCAGTAATGCATACCTTTAACTTTTTTGAACACCTAAGTTAAACAATAATGATGTAAAAAGAATGATCACAGGCTACATTGGAGAAGCAAGCTGGAGTTAGTATCACAAAAGAGACACTGCAACAGGAAAAAAGTAATGAAATGTATGGATGAACTGCCAACCTGAATTTCTGAGGAGGGATTGGCAGTAATTGTAGCATTTAAAAAACAAACTCCAGATAGAAGGGAGAGACTGAACTAGAGATGGAAGGATATAGTAAAAAAGGTTTTGAGTCCTTGGGGCCTGAGCATGCTGGAGGGTGGAAAGTATGTAGGGATAGAGTGAACTGGAGCGATGTCATATTCAGGGGGCAATGTGTGTCAATGAACTTAAACCAAGATATGAAGCTGTTAGTGGAAATCAAGAAATAGTCTTTGGGGTCTAGTTATGGATTTGGATCTGTAGTTTTGATGCATTACACAAAACAGAGAGGATGTGAGTCAATTAGGCCATATCTTCATCTGTTCTTGGCACTAACATGGGAATAAAAAAGGGAGAGAGAGAGAGAAAAGAAGACCTGATACCCTTTCTTCAGGGCTGGATTGGCATTACATTTAAAGTAATTGCCACTGAGGTTCTAAAACCAGGATCCTGAGCCATGAATGATCCAAGGTTTATCTTAAAACCAAGATGATGAAATGTTAAACCTTGATAAAATTCTTGTTCTATATTCTTCCTTGACTGAGTCCAGTCTGAAGCAGTCTTACTAATCAATTATCCCTGTGTGACAACAACTTTATCTACTTACTGAGCATCACTAATGCTTCCCTTTTCTGTTGATATTACAATACTCTGGTTTCTACTTCCAAGAGCTGGATGGTTTCATGGCACTGCCATTAGCTTAACCAAGCAACACTTAGTTTGCCTCTTGCATTATATGATTACTGTGTATCTGGTAACAATTCAAGAATGAACTGTTATGTCCATTTCTTTTTCTACACCATTAATCTTTGGAACTCAGCCATCTTAAATCTTTCCAAACATCTACAGTTTGCTTTGTTTTTAAAACAAAATTTTCTTTTAAAACTTTGAGATTGTGCTCCCCCCCTCTCCATTTCTTTTGCCGATTTGTTTCATTCAAGGCCTGGCCTCAATGACAGCTTTTGTTTGTGACTGAATTCTTTGGTAGAGAGTTAAAACCAGACAGATGCAAAAATAAAGGGACCAACAAAACATTCTGAATGACATCTGTGGGTGTTTCCTGAAACAAAATATAGCTGCTATTAAAAGTCCTTTTGACAGTGACCAGCAACATACATAATGTTTAACACTTTCTAAGCTGTATTCAGCATCCAAATATGACAATACATCTTAAGATTGTAATGCAATACTCCAGATGAATGGAATGGTATGCTTGTTTCTCAAAACTTTTAACTGGAGACTGAATCATAGCCAAATGTAGAATGTGACTTTCACATGGAAAAATTTAAAGTTTTCCATAAATACATTCTAGTTTCATAATCAGTTCAACTTCTTGAACAGTGAGTAAGGTGTGCTTTTGCCTACTTGTAATGAATGAAAGAAATGCCAGATACAGTAATGATATATAAAGATATACTAAATCAGGTGAAAGTGACTCTCCTCTTGATTGAACTATAAAATAATTTAAGACAGGGACACTTTAAGAGCACTATTGTTTTGCTTTTCATGGAAAATGTTCATCATGAATTAGTACTTTCACAAGGATTCTCTTCCTGGCTAAGTTGTGAGTCTGGGAATAAATCAAAATCTCTTTTATCCACTTCAGTGTTGGAAGTGCCCTAGTGCATTATAAAATCCACTTTCTAAAAAACATGGCTTTGGTACACTTTTTCAGAATAGTCCCAACTTTACATACTGTAATTTCTAGTTGCTAACACTGAAGACATTTTTAGCAAATGTTAGTATCTACTTTAGATTATAAATGTTATAAATGATAGCCTACAATCTTGCATTCATTAATGTGAGACATTTTCAATACTGTACCATGCATTGCTTTTGACTCTTACCTTTTCAAATGTTTACGATAATTATTATGTTAAACATCAAGTACTAGAGCTAAAATTATTTTCTTTTCTATAAACATCAGTAATTCATGGTATTTTCATAAGAATTAAGATAACATTACTTAGTATGTACAAATTCAAATGACTTAAACCACTTCTCTGCCTTCAATGCACATCACAAGCATCTGCTGTATCAGTTTTACAGCATCTTATATATACCAATACCAAAAATATGTATTTTAGTATTAACACTTAAAAATCAATTTTAAGTGCAATAATTTTTAGTTTCACCATCCTGTGAGTTGGTATTCCCCTACACAAGTGCCAGTGACTAGCTCTGCACACACCATTGTCAGCCCATCCAACTCTGCATGGCACTCTACCTGGATTTTATGTGGAAACCATTGACCATTATGCCATGATGCTACCATGAGAGTTCCCTTGGATATAACAACCTGAGATAAGGGTCCGCTGAGTATTTTGTATGCCTTGGCCAAGCACTGTTGTAAGAAAAAATGACAGCAATGTTTACAAGAACATTTGACAAAAATTAAATGAACTTGCAACTCACTTAAGTCTCCAATCACAGGCACAGACTATAGACCTGCCTTAACAAGATGCAATATTGTACTCTGACAGACACATATACCGTGGACAAAACTGTTCAAAAGCCATAAAGATGAATAACGAACTGCCATGGAAGCAGCAAGTAACGCTAAGACATTGTGCAAAATACTGATTAGATCTTCATGGTACAATACAATTGTTTGAACATTACACATGTAGTCAAGATGATCCTAGTGTACCTTGGATTTGTGAGGTGAAGCAAGTCTTACCATCGCTGCATAAATTTTGGGTAAGTACTGAAAGTATGAATACAAAAAGTGCATTAGAAATGGTGCTTTACAAAAGCTGCAGTAGAAATGATACCATACAAAAAAGGCATTAGAAATAATGCCATACAAATATTTGATTTCATAACTAGAAAATTACAAAATGTTAATGAGTGAAATACATACTACATTTATATGATGAATAAACAATTGGAGAGAATCTCTTGGCATGCAAAGATATATGATATATAGACAGTTTAACTATGGCATTAGACCAGTGTTTAAAAAATGCACCAGCATGGTGATCAGATTCTAAATTTAACTACATTCTAAACAACCTGATGGTAAGCTTATAAACAAAGATATCAAGTACTGACTTGGTTACACTCTAGATTTGCAGTTTCTTCCATCCTTCTTACAAAAGGGCTTCGCTCTCCCCCACATTAATTATTTCTCTTAAAATTATAGCACCATTCTTACTCTCTTGAAAAAAAACTCCTTGCTGCTTTCCTCCTAGACCATACATTGATAACATCTTCCACATGGCATTTTTATCATTCCCATAATATGCTTTCTCCAGATCCATAAATGCCATATACAAATCCCTCTATTTCTGTTAGTATTTCTCACACAAATACTTCAAAGTAAAAATCTGATCCACACATCCTCTACAACTCCTGAAACCAGACTGCTTCTCCTAAATCTAAATAAATAATAAAATAGATATATTTGCATGTGTGGACGTGTATGTATATACATGTGTATGTGGGTGGGTTGGGCCATTCTTTTGTCTGTTTCCTTGCGCTACCTAGCTGACGCAGGAGACGGTGACAAAGCAAAATAAATACAAATAAATAGATAGATAATGGTTTAATGAACTGAGGCATCCATTTGGCTGAAAATAAACAAAAGAGGTACTACTGATATTTGAAAACTATTATTTTTTATCATTATCTTATACTTACTCGCCATTTCCCTTGCCAACGAGAGATAATCAGGAAACAAAGAACAGCCCACCCACTCATACACTTTTTTTTTATTATACTTGGTCGCTGTCTCCCACGTCAGCCCAACCCACACACATACACATGCATATACATAAACACCCAAACATGCACATATACATACTATACATTTCAACATATACATACACAGATATATACATGTATAAACATGTACATATTCATACTTGCTGCCTTCAACCATTCCCATCACCACCCCGCTACACATGGAAAAACAGCACACACACACACACGCAAGCATGCACAAGGTAGCGCTAGGAAAAGACAACAAAGGCCACATTCATTCACACTCAGTCTCTAGCTGTCATGTGTTTTGAAATGGTTTGGTCACATGTAGAGAATGAGTGAGAAAAGATTGACAAAGAGGATATATGTGTCAGAGGTGGAGGGAACGAGGAGAAGTGGGAGACCAAATTGGAGGTGGAAAGATGGAGAGAAAAAGATTTCAAGTGATTGGGGCCTGAACATGCAGGAGGGTGAAAGGCATGCACAGAGTAGAGTGAATTGGAATGATGTGGTATATCGGGGTCAACTTGCTGTCAATGGATTAAGCCAGGGCATGTGAAGTGTCTGGGGTAAACCATGGAAAGTTTTGTGGGGCCTGGATGCGGAAAGGGGGTCAGCAGTTTATTGCTAAACTGCCATGAGAGCTGCTGTGTTGGTCAGGGAGGGTGGACATGTTCAGCAAAATAAAGGCCTCTTGGTAGATGGTGTAAGATGGGCCCAGGCTGATTCTGCATGCTCTTTTCTGCTCCTTCCAGCTGGTCCCTCTGTGTGGTTTTTAGTGAGGAGGACCAGGCTGGGGAAGCACTGTAGATAAAGACATTCCTGAGCTCAAATGACAGAAAACCTTTTGATCTCAGTCGGTGGAGAACAAACAGAATGAAGATTTGATCATGAATCTTCCAGTTTAAACCATCATCTATATTGAGACCACAAAGTTTAAAGTTAATGGATACCCCGAGGATGTCAGGCACTTCTGTGATGTTGGGGACAGGATGCTATCAGCACCCAGAGTGATGTGAACCATCATAGTCTGATGTGACTGATGAGGATATCATTGGCTAAAGCTTGTTGATGATGTGCTGAAGGGCAATAAAGTCAGGAGAGTTGTTGGTGATAGTGATGCCTTGCTGAAGGGCACTTTAGTCAGGAAAGTTGTTGTTGATAGTGATACCAAAGGAGTTGTACACATACTTCCAGTGGTGGTTTGTGACCTTCAGGAAATCATTCATAAGACTGAGGAAGCAGAGCAGCCCCACCTTGGTGCCCTGTAGTCTGTGCAGGCCACTATACTCTTCATCACCATTCTCCCATACAACTTACTAGTCACACTCATCAAACTTGTACCTCTATTTAAATCGCATACTCCCAGTTCCTCATATTTTACATTATATCACTGCAGTCCCTTAAATTCCTTACATCTAGTATGAATACACTTTTTTATGTAAACCATTGATATAAATACCTCAAATCCTCGTCTGCATGCATCTCTCCTTCAACCTAAATTCAGTCACTCAAGGAATACTTTTCAGATCCAACAACTGACAAATCTGAACAGACAGTCCCATAGGGTCATGTTTAACAATGATACACATTGCCATTTTTCGCAACTCTTCATTCTTCCCTTTGAAAATGCTGAGACACACTGTGACAACTAAAAGTCAGCAACATGGCACTACTCAATATTAGTCACAGTGGTGACAGATCTAAGACCTGAACACTTTTCATTAGGATTTTAAAAAAAAGTGGATATTTTTTTTCTTTATCTCCACAAAAGACTTGACAATTATTTTTCTTACCTGAAGGAACAAATATACGACACCTAAGTATCCAAGAATTGCAAGAGTAAGAAGAAAATCAAAAGCAGCAGGCTTTACTGCATAAGCAGCCATGGTGGCACGAGAGACATCATAGAAGGCCCACTCAGGATCTCTCTTGTCAGCCTTCAGGAAAGTGACACGTGCCTCATTGGTGTACCTGTCAAAGTTGATATGCCACAGTTATATTTATGTTTTCTGTGAATGGAATTCTCAAAAATCTTAAATTTACAGTACAAAGACTTAAACCACCACAAATTAAGTTAAATGTTGTGGTAAAATCACACAAACCACTTAACAGTGTACTTTATTCATTGTTTAAATTAGCAAACTTTTTATTACAGAGATCTATATATTTGCACTTCTGAACATAAAACACCTGAAACTCTTCCAGTGAGTAGGATAAAAAGTCACTAACAAATAAATTTGTCCAAAAGGAAAACTTTGTGTCTTCATAAAATTAGGTAACTATTATGCTGAAAACAGAATAAAGGCTGACACAACTATGCCTGTCTAAATATTCCTTCACTCAAGTGTTCAGGGATCATATTGAGTCTTGTTGGGACCTTCCTTTTTCTTTATCTTACAATTAAACCATAAATTGCTTCATACATTATCCATCAGCAAAAGTGTATATACCCTAAGTCACCTTGCATCATTAAAAAAATGGTCTTTAAATGACTGTCTCACCTGGCCAGAATTTGATGAAGTGTAGAAACCAAGGGATTACTCTTTCCTGAGAGCAGCTGAGGAGACCGTGGTTGTGAAGCTAGTAAATCCACCCATGATCTTATGCTCTTCTTGGTCACTGCCTACAGAAGAAACAACTAAATAAACATCAGGCCACAAAAAATACGTCAAGGTCAATCAAATACATTTATAGAAGACTTTAACCTAGAAGATTATAATTATTATCTTTTTTTATTCAAACATGTATGCTATTTCCTGCATTAATGGCTTTTTCTTTTCTTTCTTGTGTCTGATATGACTTTTTTTTAGTCTATGGTCTGTCTGATAATTCACTTGATAGGTTTTCCTTCCTTTGCTGGGTGAGCTGTAGCTTCTTGAATAGGTCTGTAATCCTTTATCACCTCCTGTAAAGTGCTCATCTATCTCATTCTAACCTACACCTTTTGTGCTTTCTTCTTGCTGGTTTATGTCTGTTTCATGTTTGGAGTACCAAATTGGTCATATCATTTACACATTCTTTATCAATGGTCCCATCTTCCTAATTCATCTGTTTACTATTACAGTTGAAATAACTGAAACACCTCTACTGTTACAGGTCTTCTGACAAGGCAATTTAGCATCCAAATTTTTTACTTTGATCTAGTGATCAGAGAGTAGGGTGTTTGAGATGGTAGTGTCACATATTAGAGCCACATTATTTATAAAGATTAAATTCTAGGTGTTATTACCTCTGGATGGTTTTGTTATTTTTTAGCTGAGGTAGAACTTTTCAGTTCAAATAACTCCTTTTTTTTTTTCAGTTGTTCATGCAAGGTGCTTCCAGTGTCATTATTTTCAGCTACAATGTTATTCCCTGCTTGTCTCCATTTCATGTGTGGTAGGTTAAAGTCTCTAAATTGAAGCATGATTGGGACTAAGTTTCTGAGGAAGTCAAGACATGATTCTATGTTTCTTATTTATTCTATAAATTCTAGATGACTTGCACCTGGTGATCTACAGATTAATTCGAACACAAGATTTAGTCATCAACCTTGGCAACTAGTGGTTCTACTGTATCACTTAGAGTCCCTTTGTTATGAGTATTTACTACATAAAGTCCAACTCCACATGTTTTTCTAGTCCTGTTGTATCTGTGAACACTGAAGTTTGGGTTCCACACTTCACTACTCATGTGGTCTTTAGGGTTCAATATAAAACTTATAGTATGTATCTCAAAAGTCATTCCTCCTACATAGGTCCTGTACTTTAACAGCATGGTTTTGCCAAGCACAGAGTATCTGAGGAATGTGACCCTGGTGGTTCACAAGGGACACCTCTAACCTTTGCTTCTAAATCTCTTTTAATTGTCATCAACTTTTCATGCCTGTCATTCAATTAATTTTCTCTCATATGCCATCCCTACATACTTCACCAGTCCTACCATCATTTGTTCCCAAACTTCTTTTCTGCTTGACAATTATCAATTTATCTTAACTATTTTCCACCCTCAATTGTAATAACTAACTATACATTCAACTACAGTATAGCCTCTCCTGCTACCAACACTTCCACCCATAACCTGAATTGCTGTTCTCACTTCCACTCATAATCCTTATCATTACCCATACCTCCAGCCATAACCTATATCACTACCAACAATTTTACCCACAAATTCTATGATTTCCACCAAAAACCAAATTATTACATACACTTGCCCCCATCATTACCAGCACGTCAACCCTACAACCTCCCGTATTATCCAAACTTCAGTGTGCCTTCTTAATAACTTTCTTAATAACTTACTCTTAATAAATATTATTCATATCTTGATTCTTTCCTTATGCTTTTAATTCCTCCTATAGTGCATGGTTATTTATCTCTCATGTTCTTATTAGTTACCTGTCCACAGCTATGAAAACTTTAAGGGAATACTTCTTTCAAGACATAATCCTTTTTAAGTTTATAAACTAACATGTGAAGACATCTTAATTTCCCTTATGATCTCATTAAAGTCTGGTTTAAAAAAGTTAATGAATGGAATCTCCCAAACAGTTTTCAAGGAATAATCAGTATGTAACAATTCCACCCTTTTAATAGTTTTCTTTTCATTTTTCCACTCTAGAATTCACAGTGAAGTTAACAAGCTCTCTTGTTTCTGGTAAAATAAAATGCTGAGAGAAAATATACTCACCAATCCATCATCAAAAATTCCATCTACAGATGTGTTATAGATGTGGCGAAGAAGTGCAGTAGCCACTACTGCTGTATTACGAGTTAGGGCCGATAAATCTACACCCTCTGGTGTATCCAAAATACTTCCTCGCTCCCCTGTCTTTGGTCCCTGAAAGTTAGGTAAAAAGTTTGGCTGTAGCAGGACTCATGATGATGCCTCGACCAATGTCAATGGCACATACAGTTATCTCAAATCAGGGCATGCGTTGAGGAGTGCTAAATAGGGCAAGGGTACATAAAAATGTAATAATGAACAATTGTGTCCCAAATTTCTAGTTTGTAAAGTGACCTGCATAACAGAAGTTCCTTGATCATAATACTCTGCACTAATACACACTCTGTTTTTTTCTTTCTTTCAAACTATTCGCCATTTCCCGCGTTAGCGAGGTAGCGTTAAGAACAGAGGACTGGGCCTTGGAGGGAATATCCTCACCTGGCCCCCTTCTCTGTTCCTTGTTTTGGAAAATAAAAAAAAAAAAAAAAAAAACGAGAGGGGAAGATTTCCAGCCCCCCGCTCCCTCCCCTTTTAGTCGCCTTCTACGACACGCAGGGAATACGTGGGAAGTATTCTTTCTCCCCTATCCCCAGGGGGGATTTACATAGTTCAAAACAATGTATAAAAGACAAAGGTAAAGGAGATACAATACAAACATTGCATTGTGCTACTGCATCCCTACTTCTGTTACTGCAGGTCTGATCAAGCATTAATCTGGTACTTTTAGTCCAGAAGCACCATCATATGCTTGACTTCTAAGGGGTGGGTCCCTGTCTCTGACATCTGTTCAAACTGGAACTCCCTCATGGTGGTGCCCATGACAATAGAGTCTCAATAACTAGTGAACTCCAGTGCCGCTTCTTAGCCTTTTGTGCCTTAACCTTAACAGGCCACTGGCAGAGGGCAACTCTAGTTAAGTGTAAAGATAAAAAAGCTGAGAAAAATGCTGTTTTGAAAATACCCCAAAACTGGTGCCATAATTAAAAAAGTTAACATATTCATGTCTCCCAGTCTCCATAGGTTGAAGGTCAAGGGTAAAATCTATACATAAGTTTGTGGTGTGAGCCAGGTGCAGATGTTTGGCATTAACAGTTTACAACGGCAAAAGCAAGGAACAAAAACAGGTACAGACAGACATAAAGATGCCCCTAAACAGACTATCATTTCACATAATATAGCTGCAAAAAATGTAAAATTTTTCAGTTTGAAAAATGAGGTTCTCATAATTTATAACTAAAGAAAACCAAAAGTTGCCACAGAAAATTCTGGTTTCCTAAACACAGCATAATGTACAGGTGCCATTAAAAGCACTATAGACAGAGAAGGCTGGGCAAACACCACAGCCTAAACAGATAAATTGGCCCCCTGATCTTTAACAGTCCAACACACACTAACCTGCTTTTCAATCCTTGATTCAAAAGCAAAGGTCTGAAAATTCCCCAAGGCAATGCAGTTTTGGTTAACCTTAAGTTTCCATGGCACAAGATCCCATACCACTCTCATCATTAGGGATATATAAGTACCCAGAGTTCTTTCTAAAGTGGCTAGAGAAAGGAAAGTATTCATACTTCTGAGTTCCCTCAGACTAAAAATGAATATATTTTCATAGAGTTCTTGAAAGTACTCAAAAGCATAGGAATCGTCAGCATAAAACAAGGATCTCTTAACATGTTCCAAAGCATCTTGAAGAAGGTTCTTTTGCATCCTAGCTGATGAAAGCTAAAGCTCTATTTCACCCTAATCCACCATAAATTCTGCAAATGCCTTAATCCTTCTATTCATCTACAAAATTACCATTGTAAATATGTCCACAGTTCTTAATGCCAATACAAATGGCTCTGCATGCTGTACATTTGCATCTCTACCCATCTGTAAACTCTAAACCCATTAACAGAGGATTGATATAGAGCACATAAGTACCTTCTATGAGAGTATGCAAAACTGGAGTATATGGCCCGTACTCAATAGGCTGGCAAAGGGAAGGGACACAATTATTCAGCAACTTCACGTCTAATCTTGCCACACTGAAACGTGACATTTTTCTACCAAATCGTACGTCCTCTTATTTCTAAACTCCTGCAGCTTCTTAAGTATTCTTACTAAAATTTTATTCAATATACAATAAATATCTAAATGCAACTAGTTTATTATATAAAAAACTCCACTCCATTCTGTAGATAAAATGATAATTACTGGAAGTCTGGAGAGTGTGAAGGCAGGCAGTCTGCGCATACTGTACTTCTCATGTTCCCATGCCTGCGTGTCTTCTTGCAGGTTGATTTTCCGATGAACCATCTCCACACTGACTCCTGCTGCAGCTCCTGCACCCTCCAAAGCCTAAGCATAAAAGAATCTATGACATCAAAAAGATAACAAATATATAATTAATCAAAATATGTGTATACAAAATTGTCAATCTGTACATAAGGGGAGAGAGGTTTCACATTTATAAGCCCCCTGTCTTAACCCTTCTTAACACTGTAACCCTCTTCTAATTATGCTATCCATAGTACCATTGTCTTAATTACTAACAGTAAGAACTTTAATTTGTCCCCAAGCAACTTTAAAATCCATCCTTTTATCAACCAAATCATTATGAAGAATTAACAAAAAACAAGAAAAATCATTGAACAAATCTTGTTACCCAGGCCAAACACATCCACACATCCCTTAACCACATGGCACCCCCCCCATTTTCCCTTTAACTATCACTGTCAGTCAGGCTAGTGTGTCGTCTAGAATGGCAGAAAGATATTATTGTGGCAGTGCTGGGAGTTAAAAACTTTATGAATTATTGTCACCTGATGAGGTGTATTGTCTCCATGAAACATGTAGTGCCACATGTAGAGAAAAATTACATGTTAAATGAAATTATATGAACACCTAAGTTGCAATTTCACCATATATAAATGAAATGTTTGAGGACAATATGTAGTGTTAGGTGGTTTGATCAAGTAAGTAATAAAAGGGTAAGAAAGGAGTGTGGTAATAAGGAGAGTGTGGTTGAGAGAGCAGAAGAGGGTGTGTTGAAATGGTCTGGACACATGGAGAGAATGAGTGTGCAGAAAGATTGACAAAGAGGATATGTGTCAGAGGTGGAGGGAACAAGAAGCTGGAGACCAAATTGGAGGTGGAAAGATGGAGTGAAAAAGATTTTAAGCAATCAGGGCCTGAACATAAAGGAGTGTTAAAGGCGTGCAAGGAATAAAGTGAATTGGAACTATGTGGTATACCGGGGTCGACATGCTGTCAGTGGATTGAATCAGGGCATGTGAAGCGTTTGGGGTAAACCATGGAAAGTTTTGTGGGGCCTGGATGTAGAAAGGGAGCTGTGGTTTTGGTGCATTACACATGACAGCTAGAGATTGAGTGTGAACGAATGCGGCCTTTGTTGTCTTTTCCTAGTGCTACCTCGCGTACATGCAGGGGAAGGGGGTTGTCATTTCATGTGTGGCAGGGTGGCGACGGGAATGAATAAAGGCAGCAAGTATGAATTTTATTTTTTTTTTTTTTTTTTTTTTTTTTTTTTTTTTTTCCCCCCAAAAGGAGGAACAGAGGGGGGCCAGGTGAGGATATCCCACAAAGGCCCAGTCCTCTGTTCTTCACGCTACCTCGCTAATGCGGGAAATGGCGAATAGTTTAAAAGAAGAAAAGAAAATATATATACATATACATTGTAATGTATAGGCCCCGCAGACCTTTCCATGGTTTACCAAAGACACTTCACATGCCCTGTTTCAGTCCAATGACAGCACATCAACCCCAGTATACCCAATAATTCCAATGCACTCTGTCCCTTGCATGCCTTTCACCCTTCTGCATATTCAGGCCCCAATCGCTCCAAATGTTTTTCGACCCATCCTTCCATTGCCAATTTGGTGTCCTCATTCTCTTTGTTTCCTCCTCTTCTGATGCATATATCCTTTTTGTCAACCTTTTCTCTCTCATTCTTTCCATAAGCCCACACCATTTCAGCACACCCTCTTCTGCTCTCTCACTTACACTCACTGTTTTACCACATATATCTCTTGTGGCATGAGAAGAGTGGGAGGTGGGTTGATTAGAAAGGGTAGTGAGTGGTGGGATGAAGAAGTAAGAGTATTAGTGAAAGAGAAGAGAGAGGCATTTGGACGATTTTTGCAGGGAAAAAATGCAATTGAGTGGGAGATGTATAAAAGAAAGAGACAGGAGGTCAAGAGAAAGGTGCAAGAGGTGAAAAAGAGGGCAAATGAGAGTTGGGGTGAGAGAGTATCATTAAATTTTAGGGAGAATAAAAAGATGTTCTGGAAGGAGGTAAATAAAGTGCGTAAGACAAGGGAGCAAATGGGAACTTCAGTGAAGGGCGCAAATGGGGAGGTGATAACAAGTAGTGGTGATGTGAGAAGGAGATGGAGTGAGTATTTTGAAGGTTTGTTGAATGTGTTTGATGATAGAGTGGCAGATATAGGGTGTTTTGGTCGAGGTGGTGTGCAAAGTGAGAGGGTTAGGGAAAATGATTTGGTAAGCAGAGAAGAGGTAGTGAAAGCTTTGCGGAAGATGAAAGCCGGCAAGGCAGCAGGTTTGGATGGTATTGCAGTGGAATTTATAAAAAAAAGGGGGTGACTGTATTGTTGACTGGTTGGTAAGGTTATTTAATGTATGTATGACTCATGGTGAGGTGCCTGAGGGTTGGCGGAATGCGTGCATAGTGCCATTGTACAAAGGCAAAGGGGATAAGAGTGAGTGCTCAAATTACAGAGGTATAAGTTTGTTGAGTATTCCTGGTAAATTATATGGGAGGGTATTGATTGAGAGGGTGAAGGCATGTACAGAGCATCAGATTGGGGAAGAGCAGTGTGGTTTCAGAAGTGGTAGAGGATGTGTGGATCAGGTGTTTGCTTTGAAGAATGTATGTGAGAAATACTTAGAAAAGCAAATGGATTTGTATGTAGCATTTATGGATCTGGAGAAGGCATATGATAGAGTTGATAGAGATGCTCTGTGGAAGGTATTAAGAATATATGGTGTGGGAGGAAAGTTGTTAGAAGCAGTGAAAAGTTTTTATCGAGGATGTAAGGCATGTGTACGTTTAGGAAGAGAGGAAAGTGATTGGTTCTCAGTGAATGTAGGTTTGCGGCAGGGGTGTGTGATGTCTCCATGGTTGTTTAATTTGTTTATGGATGGGGTTGTTAGGGAGGTAAATGCAAGAGTTTTGGAAAGAGGGGCAAGTATGAAGTCTGTTAGGGATGAGAGAGCTTGGGAAGTGAGTCAGTTGTTGTTCGCTGATGATACAGCGCTGGTGGCTGATTCATGTGAGAAACTGCAGAAGCTGGTGACTGAGTTTGGTAAAGTGTGTGGAAGAAGAAAGTTAAGAGTAAATGTGAATAAGAGCAAGGTTATTAGGTACAGTAGGGTTGAGGGTCAAGTCAATTGGGAGGTGAGTTTGAATGGAGAAAAACTGGAGGAAGTGAAGTGTTTTAGATATCTGGGAGTGGATCTGGCAGCGGATGGAACCATGGAAGCGGAAGTGGATCATAGGGTGGGGGAGGGGGCGAAAATTCTGGGGGCCTTGAAGAATGTGTGGAAGTCGAGAACATTATCTCGGAAAGCAAAAATGGGTATGTTTGAAGGAACAGTGGTTCCAACAATGTTGTATGGTTGCGAGGCGTGGGCTATGGATAGAGTTGTGCGCAGGAGGATGGATGTGCTGGAAATGAGATGTTTGAGGACAATGTGTGGTGTGAGGTGGTTTGATCGAGTGAGTAACGTAAGGGTAAGAGAGATGTGTGGAAATAAAAAGAGCGTGGTTGAGAGAGCAGAAGAGGGTGTTTTGAAGTGGTTTGGGCACATGGAGAGGATGAGTGAGGAAAGATTGACCAAGAGGATATATGTGTCGGAGGTGGAGGGAGCAAGGAGAAGAGGGAGACCAAATTGGAGGTGGAAAGATGGAGTGAAAAAGATTTTGTGTGATCGGGGCCTGAACATGCAGGAGGGTGAAAGGAGGGCAAGGAATAGAGTGAATTGGAGCGATGTGGTATACCGGGGTTGACGTGCTGTCAGTGGATTGAATCAAGGCATGTGAAGCGTCTGGGGTAAACCATGGAAAGCTGTGTAGGTATGTATATTTGCGTGTGTGGACGTATGTATATACATGTGTATGGGGGTGGGTTGGGCCATTTCTTTCGTCTGTTTCCTTGCACTACCTCGCAAACGCGGGAGACAGCGACAAAGTATAAAAAAAAAAAAAAAAAATCTCTTACCTATATATGGGAAAAGAGACAAATAGATGCATAATGCTTATATGGGTAAATATATTAGAAGAATGAGCTATAATGTGCATTTGTATCTTTCTCCTTACCTGAAAAAAATGATGCCCAGGAGAGAATGCCTTGGGTCGCTTGGAAACATGAAGCCTTAGTGTGTTTCCACTGCCCAATGTGTCCAAACATAATGTATAATAAGTTTCAGAGAGAAGGGGAGAATCAGAAGCATCAAGATGATCTTCTAAAAACCTTTTTGATCCCTGAAATGACCAAAGAAGTTATATTGTGTCACTCTTAAGAACTACAACACACCCCTATAAGTATCATGAAATATCTTTGCCTTCCTTTTCTATACTTTTTGATTTGATCTGATATACTTTTCTTAACTTTCCCCTTCTACCCTCTATCTTATATATTGCAGTAGTATCCCTTCTACTTTTATCATTATTTCTTTTTGCGCAAGTAGCTAGCTGCTATTTTTTGAGTCGGCCAAACCCATAAACAGAACTCATAAAGGTTTCAAGCTCTGCTGTAGTGTTTCATGATACTTAAGTTACAGAAATGATCAGTTTGCATTATGCATTATGTTTTGCGAAGTCTCCACATATCCCTTGCTCTGAAAGATATGAAAACTACAATGCACAGATACGTACTGACTATGAACTTTTCTCTGTATTCTGATCATCACTTTTTGCAATATTTCATTCACCAACATGCTTCCTAGCCTTATCTGTCACAATACTACAATCTCCTTTTACTCTTTATCAATAACCTGAATTCCATTGAGTTTCTGTTACAAATGATGGGTGAATTATCTCTTACCTACAAACCTTCTTATCAACCATCAAACACATACCTCAGCATCCCACTTCTAATTATACAATTTTCAGTTTTCTAGCCCCTTTCAAATATGCTCATATAAAATCTTACTCAGTTAGTAGCACTGTTCACTGACAATCCAAACTTTTACTTATCTATTTCACCTATGATGCCTTTTGGTTGTTTACATATTAAGGTTCTAAATTACAAAGATTAAAAATTCAGTGCCACCTACATGAAACTTAAACTTAGAATTATACAGGGGTAAAACCTGACCTGATAGTTGATGTAACCACCTCCAGAGAGCAGGAAGGCTAAGTTGAGGCGGGGGTGTGTCCGTGGGGACGCATAAAGGCGTGACAGGATGCGAGCCAATTCCAACAGTACCACCACACCTGAGCCATTACTGTCTGCCCCCCAAGAAAGTTCCTGTCATGTGCATGAGTCAGTCATTATCCTAAAGATCTACAGAGAAGCAAGATACATGCAAATATATCCTCCACAGTACAGCACTCAGCATATTACCTTTCTTGCCTCTGCAGTCTCTCAGTATGTATCTCTCATATTTGCCCTCCCCTTCAATATCAATTTTCATTCAACTCATTAGAATACATTCTTTTCCACACTTATTCATGAGAATACATACAACAAGACCATACCATATCAGATAAACAAAAAATTTTTATTTTCATTACTGTCCTTAAAGTAGTACCTTTCTGATATCTCCGATTCTTTCCACCAACCTTGGTGTGGTGTGGGGGGAAAAGCTCCTAAAAGCAGTGAAAAGTTTTTATTAAGGGTTTAAGGCATGTGCATGAGTAGGAAGAAAGGAGTGAACGGTTCCAAGTGAAGGTTAGTTTGTGGGAAGGGTGTGTGATGTCACCATGGTTGCTCAATTTGTTTAAGGATGGAGTGGTAATGGAGGTCAGTGTAAGAGTCTTGGAGAGAGGGGCGAGTATGTAGTCTCGGGGGATGAGGGGGGCCTGGAAAGTGTGTCAGTTGCTGTTTGCTGATGATATATCACTGGTGGCAGATTTGAGTGAGAAGGTGAGTTGGTGACTGAGTTTGAAAGTAAGACAGGAGGAAGTTGAGTATAAATGTGAATAAAAGTAAGGTTATTAAGTTTAGCAGAGTTGTGGGAAGGTTAGTTGGGGTGTGAGTTTGAATGGAGAAAAATTGGAGAAAGCAAATTGTTTTAGATACCTGGGGGTGGACATGGTAGAGAATGAAAATGAGTCATAGGGTGGGTGAAGGTTCTAAGAATACTGAAGAATGTGGAAAGAATGTTACTTGGAATGGCAAAAATTATGTTTGTAGGTATCATGGACCTAACAATAATGTATGAATGTGAGGCATGTACTATAGGTAGCGAATGGAAATGAGTCATAGGGTGGGTGAGAGGGTGAAGGTTCTGGGAATGCTAAAGAATGTGGAAAGAAAGAATGTTACCAGGGAGGGCAAATATCATTATGTTTGAAGGTACAGTGGTCCCAACAATATTGTATGGATGTGAGGCATGGGCTATAGATAAAGCTAAGTGGAGGAGGGAATATGTGTTAGAAAAGAAATGCATAAGGACATGTGATGTGAAGTGGTTTGATTGAGTAAATAATGAAAGGATAAGAGAGAGGTGTGGTAAATGAAAGGAGTGTGGATGACAGAGCTGAAGAGGGTGTGCTGAATGGTCTGGAGAGAATGAGCGAGGAAAGATTGACAAAGAGAGCGTGTGTGTGTCAGAAGTAGAGGGAACAAGGAGAATGGGGTTAACAAATTGGAGATGGAAGTATGGAGTGAAAAAGATTTTGAGCACTTGGGGCCTGAACATGCAGGAGGGAGAAAGGTTTGCATAGGATATACTGAATTGGAACGATGTGGTATACTGGGATTGAAGTGCTGTCAATGGACTGAACCAGTGTGTGTGAGTGAAAAAATAGGGCTGTTGGGGTTATCATAATACTGTGAGAACAAGTTTGTCTTACTGGAGCAGCTCCAAAGGCATCATAGTGGGCCACAACAGCTATTGTTGGTAACTGCTCCTCCACACCATAGCCACTAAGTTTACCCTAAAATAAAACAAAATACAATTAAGATTTGATAAAACAACCTTCAGAAAGAGCCAAGAGCTAAACCTAAAAAGTAGGGGTTTAATCAGAAGTTTAACTTAACTCCTGAAAATCACAAGATAGATTAATTAACTGTCATTACCTTTTGCCCTGAACATCTTTTCTATGTAAATGGAGAGGACCATGTTCATAGAAAAAGTATCTTTTGGGGGAATTGATTCTGCTGAGCTTAAACAATGAAGTACTGGACAAACTCCAATCATGCAGATGGCCATTAGGGTATGAGCTACCCTAACGCAATACAAGCAATGAAATACAGAATTTCATAAAAGTCACTACCCTGACACAATACAAACAATGAGATACAAAATTTCATAAAAGTAACAACTCATCACACTAGTCCTGACAATTTTTTTTCATTCCTCTATCAAGATAAAATTCAATGTCAATAAATTCACTTCATCCATTCTCACTTTATTGTAAAGTTTCTTGAATTCTGATGGGTATATCTTTATAGCTGAATTATGATAAGCATATTACTTGGAATTTTTACAGTATTAGTGGAAGTTCCACCAAAACAGCTGTGAAGAACACTGGACTGGTGGTGTATAAGTTTAAGATGAAACATTACCATTAAAGCATGCTGAAAATAGGGAAAATGGGTTTAAGAAAAGAAATAGGAAAAGCTATATCCAAAGTAGGAGTACCTACATCTGCATACTATAACATTTTGCCTGATAAAGGGATAGCAATTAGTACTCACAGTGTATCTTGCTTGATTTATGGTAACTGAGACAGCATATGCACCCTACAAGAATTCTCTTTACATACATGAATAATCACATATCAAAGTAAGGGTAGCAAAGACAACACTAACTTGAACATTAGCAATGGTCATATCTGCCATAAGCTTGGACTGACTTCCACCAACCACCATCTGATATCCATCAGTAGACAGGGAGCTCATCAGTGCTGTAGAAAAAACATTGATGGTAAATATATGCTATACCTAGTCATACTGATTCAATTCCCAAAACTGAAAAAATGCATAAACTTTCAAACAACAGTAGGCAGTTTCATCTCTTATAAAAACCAACTTACCAGCAGCAGCTGAAGTTGCTGCATCAGTGTTTGTAGCTGTGCGAACAGCTTCATAAATGTTAAGAAGCTCTGGTGTTTCATATGCCAAATAAACTGCTAACTGGGAGTCTGTTTCCAGCATGGCTGCTTCTACATCATGAACCATCTGCAACGTTTTAAACAATGAAATAACACAACGATCTATCGATCAGTCTATGAATAGGATCAACACACTACCAGATACACAGCAAGATGACTAATGCAGAACATCCCCACACACCAAACAATATCTGCACGTTTCTCCAAGTTCCTTTACTATTACATAAGACATGCCCTATAAACATTCATGCTACATCACAATTCATTATGCTATATCTCCCTCTGATTTCTTCTCTCTAATAACTCTTTTAGCTTTAAATAAACTTCAATGAAAATTCATTTTACTGCTTGCCCTTACAAAATGCTAGAAATACAAGAGTGAGACATCAGCTGACTGGGGATATGGGGAAAAAATAGCAGTGACATGGGTAGGAGACCATAATCACAAACACAATCATTTACGGTAAAATGTGATCCATGCAAAGGTTCCTTATGTACATCTACCTTACAGTATGGGAAAGTACACTCTTTTTCTGTAGTGGGAGATATTACAGGAATAAAGCCCTAATTTTCCCATTTACTAACTTATCTGCTTTGCATGGATTTACTCAGCACGGCTTTCCAGGAACAGTTCTTGCACACAGCAGGGAGGCCCAAAGTGTATTATAAATCAACTTTCCAAGCACTCCAATTAAAGCATTTTGACAGTGAAACTAATTTTACAAGCATTAGAGTCACTTCTGATAAACAGGGCCTCATTGTGGAATGGTAAATGGGGTAAATAAGAAGATAAATGAGAAGTTGGTATGACAGGAACAATAAAGATTAAATGAGAAGTAGGTATGACAGGAACAATAAAGATACTTTCTAGCACAAAGGCTGAAAAGATGATGGTCATTGATAGTTTCAAACTGATGGCATCACCTGATTGGCTGATGTTAATTTTGATTCAGTTTTTTGACACTGTGGGCATGGTCATCTAATTAAACTCATCATGAGAGGTTATCTCATCTCATCAAAAAAAAAGTTTATTTCAAAGCGTTATGTTCGTTGATAATAATCTTTTACAAATATAACAAGCTCTAAAGATATACAAATAAGTTTATGGTTACATCATTACAGAATGTCTGTAACTTGATACTGGCAACTACTGCATCTAAATATGTGAAAATCACATCTGTGGTAGTGACACTGTCAGTAATTGATCTACCTACAATTGTGTTTATCTCACTTTCACTAAGATAACACTCATCGATGTGGTAAATGCATGTATGGATGAATACAAAATATAAAGCAGTTCTGTATGACCTTGTAATAGATATGGAAATAATAAAGTTCAGATATACAAACATTAATAAGAACAAGAGAGGTAGTGACTAAGATAAGTCATAATTAATACATAAAGTATGAGCTGAAATAACGGTGAAGTTCAACAAATTAAGCAAGCTGGAAAAAGAAAAATCCTTTTATTCTTTTTAATGACACCTGAGAAAATTTTAATTCATTTATAAGAGAACAAGACCATATTTACAACCTGACGTTGGTCCTCGGCAAAAGCAGTCAAATTTGCTGGCAGGAGTATCAAGAGTGCTGCAGCGCCTTGACTGACCACCCGCTGATAGTGTGTTGGGGTGAGGTCAGCCAGGCGCGCCAGCACACACCGCCGCGCTACAGAGGTTGCATCTAGACTCCGAGCCTCTACATTAACTAAGCTGCTCCGACTACCTGTATGTAGCAGATTTATGAAAAATGCTTAGTACAGGAAGCTCCAATCTATATCAAACTGAAGTTATTTACTAATAATATTCATCAGTTACAGTGCACAAATATATCCACAAAAGCAGAAAAGTCTACAATACATAAAGTTTGGTTTCATTATAAACTTTCAGTAAGAGCAAAGTTCACAGCATAAAGCAAAGTACTATTCAATCTACAATAACTGACATTGTTCAGCGTAGGAAATACCCCTGTACTAAAAGTGGTCCAAATAAAATCTAAGAAGGTCAGAAACCAGTGGGAATTTAGTAATATTACTAATCAAAAGGATTTGTTTGCTATCATTGTCAGAGTAATTCTAGAAATCACCAAAAATGATTCCCAGATCTCTTGGACAGTCCATCATTAAAAAGAGATCCAGAAACAGCATGTTTTGTTTTGGAATATTCCCATCTCAAACAGATATGTAGAACAGAGTGTAGAATATTCTTAAAAGCTTATTTTGTACATAATAATTGTACTTCCGCAATAAAATGAAACCAGTCTATGATAATCTATCAGGCCTTTAACAGTGTAATCAGAAGATATATCAGAAACTGAGTCAGAGTACCAGAAGTTTTTCTCATGCCTATTTTACAATGAATAGTCATTAACACTACATCCTACTAGAGCGATACGCAGGAGCCTTTGTCATGGCATATGACTGATTTTTCTTGCCCTACTTGGAGTATGCCACAGATCTTTTTTCCATCACCTGACCCATTATTGGAGCTTAAAGGTTGTGAGGATGAGTTGGAAATATTCACAATATTTAGGAATAAAAATCTGCTGAAGTCTCATTTACCAGTTTTTTGGGGGTAAAGTTTGATTCAAACCCAAAGATTCTGGCTTGTAATAAGCCTCTATTGATACAGTCCTGGAAAATTTTTCCATTTTAAGATCAACCTTAATTTCAAATAGTGATACTTAAAAACTTGATAAAAGTCTCATAGAAGAATACTTCAGGGAGCAACTGTTTGTTCATTCAGGCTAATATAAGCTTTTGTCAGGAGGCAACATTTCTTGGTGGCTCAAGACACTCGCTCTGTTGATAGCCAAAGCTGACAGCCACAGAGTAAGCTTGTGTTTTTCAATTTCATGATTCTTTCCATATTTCAATGAAGGCCCAGCCTTGATGTGGACCTCTGTCCGTGACTGGAGCCTTCAACATAGAAAAAAAAAAGCTTTAGGGAAAGGGAATTCTACCTTGGCTTTCTTATGGGATTCTTTTAGTAGACAAGATTAGCAAGAGAGGCATGTGGTATTCAGCAAATACCTTTATCAGATAATACCTCCACTTGGATCTGGTCAACATTCCCACTGCAGCTGTGGCTATGCTGCCTTCAGAAACGGACACATTCCAGAACTAAGCCAAAGCTGTTGCAAGGATAAGGGATTTTGTAAGGTCCCATTTCCTTCTCAGTACACTCTCTGATGCTCATAGGCTTCCATCTAAAGATGAAAAATGTTTTGATGTATGAAAGAAAATCTCAGAGGTAGAAGCCCTATGAGTATAATTTTCTTTTGTCAGTCTCTTCCTTCCTCTCTCTATTTTTTTTTAGCATTTCTTGTGCCCTCAGAGTAACAACATACTTGAAGGACAAACTCCAATGGATAGTGAGGTATGTGGGTTGGCTTGGTTGGTAATTGGTGCTACATGCAACTCTGCACTTATGACATTGTGGACTAAGCAGGGTTCCAATACAGATTTAGCCTCATACATTACAGTAGCTAATATGGGTGTAATTCTGATGATTTTACCCTATCATATGATGCTTTAACCTGTGTGAGCAGTTGTAGGCTGAATCCTGACCTAATTACTCAAGCTCACGCAACAGCCCATGAAGAAAGAAATAGTCTATGAAGACCTCATCTAACCTCCCTTATTAGCAAAATATTCTGGACAGTAGATATATACCATGATTAACCCATTCACACCAGGCACGTTGTTTACACTTTAATTTTTCTGTTCACTGCAGCTGGGACATATATGATAAATTTCTGAATAACTGCCTTCTGATGAAGATGAAACGTGCAGCCTTAAATGCTTGCATCCGACAGTAACCCATGCACAGTTTCCAGTTGTAAAGTTTAATGGTTTTCCATTCATTGGTCACTAGGAAGGAATGTTAATGAGGCCTCTATGAGATCTGTCCCTTCTTGTTATGCATTAACTTGTGAGACTGTGACTTTTGCAAAAAATAAGAGTATAATGAAAACCCTTTATAATTACACTGTGGCAAAAACACTTCTAAGAATGCCATACATCTCAAGTTTTGTTGACAGTACTCTTGTCATACTTTATATGCCTGGCAGCATATACAGTAATAAGAACACAAAAATAATATTCATTCAGTTTGAGTGAGTGGTATATATATTTTTTTTTTTTTTTTTTTATAGAAAATTGTTCTTGTTAATCATAAGAAATTTATAGGAGGTGCTACAGGTAAAATTACTTACTCTATATCAACCCTATAGTGTAAGGAATCCATTAGGACCACTTTTGTGAAAATAATGTATTATCAAGAAAACATGTACCTTCCTTGTGATACATCACTTTAAAAGGTATTGTTGATTTTTTGTCTTCCATACATTTTATATTCATTTACCCCGAACTTTCCCTGATATACTTCTATCACCTTATTTAGTATCATTCAGTCAAAACAAAAGATTTAAATAATCAGTATCCCACAGGAGGCTATTTCTGTTATCACATCAAACTATATATAGCACCACAAATACTAAAAATCATTTCCCGATGCGAGATTCCATGTGGAGCTGAAGTAGACTTTAAGCAAGGGTTCATCTAAACTGCAAAGAAATTTAAATAACATCAACTTTTTCTCCATAATAACGCTACAGACTTGATCTTAACCTTAACTGCGAAAAAATTGGGATCCCTTTCTGTCTTGGTATCTCTGAAATGATGAATTATCTTTATGTTTAACAAAAATAAATGAGTGATAGAATAACCAAGATATCAGGCATTGTGAAATCAAACTTATCATAATATGTCTGTAGCCCACTCCAGCAGAGGGTCTCTTATCGAACTATGATATTTTCCTTTAGCTCGTAACTGGAGCATAAAAAAAATGTTAAGGCAAAAGTAGATACTAGCCATGAGGAGAGCCATGGAGATCGTATTGCTGAAGACGGTAGACAGTAAACTCGGCGGCGGCGTCCACAGGTACTGGTGACATGAGGATAAGGAGCGGCAGTGCCACTACTAGGTAGTACGGCACGCTGCTCCGCAGCACCTCCACCAGCTCCTGGTCTGACCACATCCTCCTCTAATTATTCTTAAGCCACAGAATGCCCAATTATGGTTCACCACGTGCAGTCAAGTCAAAAGAAATTCAAGGGAGCTCCAGTGATCTCTCTTCCTAGCTTGTCGGCACTAACTCTGGATAGAGTGCAGACGAAAATATAGACGAAACAAATGTTGTTGATGGTTACGACAAATTAAATAAAAGAACAACCAAGTAGCAGAGAAAAGTAGCTTTCGAGTCCCTTTATTTTCTTCATAACTACATACAGAAAGCTTCGAAATGTATCAACTTTGTATATACCGTCGTATATTGGTCTCAGAGACCTAAATTTCTTTTATCATAGGATTGATATACTTTACTTGCTACAGAAAGTTTCACGTCCACATCAAAGTTAAATAATTGAGTATAAGTTTAATCAATCGAATAACTGTTAATTGTATTTTTTGTGCTCGTGTAAAAGTTCGCTAAACCTTGAACATTATTTGATGCTCATGGAAACTTCATCTACTAATAATATAATCACGTGATAACGTGTAGTTCAGTAAGAAAATTTGGTCTTGAGCTTAATAAATTCATGTCGCAATAAGTTGATATTATTTTTTTACTTAGAATTTAGTAATTTTAATTACAATGAAATTCAAGAAGGTTGAAACAAAAATCTCGTGACTTCAAAGTATCTTCAGTAAGCCATAAGTAGCAACTTTCAACCGCACTCTGTATTCCCTGTGATATTTATTTCAGCGTTGATATAGATTTTTTTTTTTTTAGATTAGCTTTCTTTTGAGAAGTATGAACTAAATATTTACTTTGGATTTAAACTGCACTGTAGGATCCACTTGTGAACTTTCAGCCATTCTTAACCATCATCAGCTTGACATATACACAATTACACATACATCGTTCAGCCTTGTGGAGTGACTTACAATCCTTGTTCGTCCTCAGGATCAATTCAGAAAGTAGCAAGGAGACTGGTCGGTTGTGTTTTCATTCATGATATTTCATACGACATATGTAAGGTTGTGATATGAGAAGTGTATTGGTTCAAAGTTGTTTTGAGTTCTGAAGAAGAATATTCTGCACGGATGTTCGTAGACCAGCATGTTGTAAATTGAAGACTTTTTTATTATCATTCTGGTAACTTCATTGTCAGTTTAACAGAACTTTCTCCATCAGTATGACGTGTATAGGCGTGAAGCTGGCTGGATACGGTCAAACCCTGCCGTCTGGGTATAGTCAAACCCCTATCATGATGCACAGAAGTGCTCTTTTTTTCTTCTTAATAATGCCTTTGTGCTGCTTCTTTTCTCACGGGTCCTACCCTGTCGATGTGTTTAGCGATGTATTAACTGTAACATCACAACCTTAGCCTCCAAGTCCAAGGCTGGGTTCTGAAGAGGGAAGTGGCATCTGGTGCGGCCAGGACTTTCCTCTCGAGCATCCGGTGTCGCTGGTCTCACATCTGACTTTGACCGCCTGCGTCTCATTCCTCTTGACTGCAAGTCAAATAAGCACCCATTTCCTTACCTCTGTCATAAAGAGGGCTTTATAGTCGTGGGATGAGGGTTGATTTATTTTGTAGAAACCTTAATGTAGGAAACAGCAGTTCTAACTACTGTATCACAAAGTGGAAGTTTATGTTTGTATGTTTTCTTATATGAATTTACAAACATCGCAAACTGCCATAAAACTTTTTAACTAATTTCGTGTGTGGAGGGGTGGCGACGAAATGGATGAAGGCAGCAAGTATGGATATGTACATGTGTATATATGTATATGTATGTATACGTTGAAATGTATATGTATGTTTATGTGCGTGTGTGGGAAGAGCAGTGTGGTTTTAGAAGTGGTAGAGGATGTGTGGATCAGGTGTTTGCTTTGAAGAATGTATGTGAGAAATACTTAGAAAAGCAAATGGATTTGTATGTAGCATTTATGGATCTGGAGAAGGCATATGATAGAGATGCTCTGTGGAAGGTATTAAGAATATATGATGTGGGTGGCAAGTTAGAAGCAGTGAAAAGTTTTTATCGAGGATGTAAGGCATGTGTACGTGTAGGAAGAGAGGAAAGTGATTGGTTCTCAGTGAATGTAGGTTTGCGGCAGGGGTGTGTGATGTCTCCATGGTTGTTTAATGTTTATGGATGGGGTTGTTAGGGAGGTAAATGCAAGAGTTTTGGAAAGAGGGGCAAGAATGAAGTCTGTTGTGGATGAGAGAGCTTGGGAAGTGAGTCAGTTGTTGTTCGCTGATGATACAGCGCTGGTGGCTGATTCATGTGAGAAACTGCAGAAGCTGGTGACTGAGTTTGGTAAGGTGTGTGAAAGAAGAAAGTTAAGAGTTAATGCGAATAAGAGCAAGGTTATTAGGTACAGTAGGGTTGAGGGTCAAGTCAATTGGGAGGTAAGTTTGAATGGAGAAAAACTGGAGGAAGTAAAGTGTTTTAGATATCTGGGAGTGGATCTGGCAGTGGATGGAACCATGGAAGCGGAAGTGAATCATAGGGTGGGGGAGGGGGCGAAAATCCTGGGAGCCTTGAAGAATGTGTGGAAGTCGAGAACATTATCTCGGAAAGCAAAAATGGGTATGTTTGAAGGAATAGTGGTTCCAACAATGTTGCATGGTTGCAAGGCGTGGGCTATGGATAGAGTTGTGCGGAGGAGGATGGATGTGCTGGAAATGAGATGTTTGAGGACAATGTGTGGTGTGAGGTGGTTTGATCGAGTAAGTAATGTAAGGGTAAGAGAGATGTGTGGAAATAAAAAGAGCGTGGTTGAGAGAGCAGAAGAGGGTGTTTTGAAATGGTTTGGGCACATGGAGAGAATGAGTGAGGAAAGATTGACCAAGAGGATATATGTGTCAGAGGTGGAGGGAACGAGGAGAAGTGGGAGACCAAATTGGAGGTGGAAAGATGGAGTGAAAAAGATTTTGTGTGATCGGGGCCTCAACATGCAAGAGGGTGAAAGGCGGGCAAGGAGTAGAGTGAATTGGATCGATGTGGTATACCGGGGTTGACGTGCTGTCAGTGGATTGAATCAGGGCATGTGAAGCGTCTGGGGTAAACCATGGAAAGCTGTGTGGGGCCTGGATGTGGAAAGGGAGCTGTGGTTTCGGGCATTATTGCATGACAGCTAGAGACTGAGTGTGAACGAATGGGGCCTTTGTTGTCTTTTCCTAGCGCTACCCTGCACACATGAGGGGGGAGGGGGATGGTATTCCATGTGTGGCGAGGTGGCGATGGGAATGAATAAAGGCAGACAGTGTGAATTGTGTGCATGGGTATATATGTATGTGTCTGTGTGTGTATATATATGTGTACATTGAGATGTATAGGTATGTATATTTGCGTGTGTGGACGTGCGTGTATATACATGTGTATGGGGGTGGGTTGGGCCATTTCTTTCGTCTGTTTCCTTGCGCTACCTCGCAAACGCGGGAGACAGCGACAAAGCAAAATAAATAAAATATAAATATATATATATATATATATATATATATATATATATATATATATATATATATATATATATAGTCGGCACCGATGGGTCGGACGTTATTTTGCTAACTAGTTAATTTTCGACATGTATTTTATCTTACGGCACACAAAGGGGGGGGGGGGGGGGGGAATCTTTGAGTATTTTCCCTTTCGCCACATCTGAGGAGTTCAGTATTTTACTTACAGGCCACATCTGAGGAAGCTCGAGTCGGGGAAACTCGCGGTTGGGAGATATATGAAGTTGATTGGTTTACTTGTATTCATCTTGTCCAGATCTCAAGAAGGCAACGGGCGAAGGTCTTTAATACAATCAGTTTGCACATCAGGATTGGTAGTTTTATTAATATTGATATTTGAGAATATTACAAGTAAAGTCATTAAAAGTCTTAAAGAAACTAATGCATGAAGTTACACCAGTCGACAAGATAACCACTGTAGATTATATATATATATATATATATATATATATATATATATATATATATATATATATATATATATATATTGTAAAAAAAAAAAAAAGAGAAAAGAATGCCTAATCGATTAAGATACTGGAAGGCTGTAATCATTCCTCCTCCAGTGCTTAAACGTACGTAGTGCTAAACATATTAAGTTCAGGTCCTTATGTTCGATGTACAATAGAATACTCGTAGAACAGTTGTGTAGTGGTAGCATGGGTCCTTATCTGTGGGTCTGCCCAAATTCCAGCGGATTTGGTGACCATCAGGACAGAAAATAGATTTTTGTGTAAGTTTGATTTTGCATAAGACTGAGGGACATCATTCCTCATCGAAGAATCAGCGTCGGGAATATGTGGATGAATTAGTACTAAGTGAGGACGCGTTTTATCTTCTAAATCTGCATTCCTTCCTGCTCCAGGTTCCGTAAGTATTTATTATATGTACCTTATTGATACATAGATAGATCCTCTACTCAGAGAATCAAGGAAAACGTGGGTGGTTTATCTCCACCTCTAAGGTTTTCTACCTGTCTTGACACCTTTGCCAAACTACCGTAAGTACGTATAGCATACATTGGCATCAACGAAAGGTGGTTTTTACAGCCGTTGGGTGTTAATTTCTTTTCTTGATTTATTCTGTTCAGCAGAGATAGAAAGTAAAGTAACCTATACCCTGACGTACGGTAAGTGTTAGGTAACCAAATTCCCACTTTAGGGTTGGAAGGGACCTCAGTAGCTTCTTGTTCTATACGATTTTAAGTCCTAGGTATGTAAAGAAGACCTTGAGATCGTCGTCTCCATCCTCTGGGTCAGGCATCGTTAGACTATTTTCGTAATGTGCCTCTTTAAAATGTATGTTCCATGCTCTGTTGGTATCACCTAACCTGTCTCTGTAGTTTGGTTATGTATCATGTGCACCGCCTCTGTACCCTAACCTCCATTGTGTACTTTGCCTCTGTACAGTATGACATTCTATATTCAAGTAGTTTGGCTTTGTTGCTATCGCACTACGTAGCTTGGCTTTGTCATGCAAACCACCGCAGCGGCTTGGATTTGTCATGCAGGCTGCTTCTGTAGCTTGGATTCGTCATACTCTCAGATTTGGCAGCTTGGTATTGTTGTATAACCTACCTCTATAGCTTGGCTTTGTATCACAGACCCGACATTTTTAGACAGACAATGTGCTGTGAACTCGGCCTCTACAGCTTGGATCCATGGGAACGTTGTAACTGAAGCGTGCATCTGTTGGGAACCCTGCTTGTTTGGCCTAGAACTATTGATAACATCCTCAATAGCCCAAATATATTGGGAACCTCTGCCTCAGTAGCCCGAATCTATTGGGAACCCCTGTGTCTGTAGCCTGACTATTTTGGAGACCCGGCGTCTGTAACTTGAATCTATTAGAAACCCCCTGTCTCCGTAGCCTAAATCTACTGGAAACCCTTGTCTCTGTAGCCTGAATTTGTTGGGAACCCCAACCTCTGTAGCCTGAATTTATTAGGAACCCTTCCTGTGTGTTGGGAATCCCTGCCTCTGTAGTCTGAATCAATTAGGAACCCTACCTCAGTAGCCTGAATCTGTTAGGAATCCTACTTCTGTAACTTGAATCTATTGGGAACTCATGCCTCTGTAGCCTGAATCTATTGGGAACTCATGCCTCTGTAGGCTGAATCTATTGGGAACTCATGCCTCTGTAGGCTGAATCTCTTGGGAACTCATGCCTCTGTAGCCTAACTATATTGGGAACTCGTGCCTCTGTAGCCTGAATCTATTGGGAACTCGTGCCTCTGTAGCCTGAATCTATTGGGAACTCATGCCTCTGTAGCCTGAATCTATTGGGAACTCATGCCTCTGTAGCTTGAATCTATTGGGAACTCATGCCTCTTAGCCTGAATCTATTGGGAACTCATGCCCCTGTAGGATGAATCTATTGGGAACTCATGCCTCTGTAGCCTGAATCTGTTGTGAACCCTGACTTTGTTACTTGAATATATTGGGAACCCTGACTTTGTAACCTGAATACATTGGGAACCCTGCCTCTGTAGCATGAATCTATTAGGAACTCCTACCTCTATAGCCTGAATCTATTAGGAACTCCTACCTCTGTAGCCTGAATCTATAGGGAACTCTCCTCTAGCCTGGTTTTATATCTTGTGCTCTGTCCCAGTACCATATACCCTGCCACTAATCTGGTCTGGACTCTTCAGGGTTTTCCTATACAGAGCATTTTCTCTGATAAGGTGAACTAGGATTCTGGCACCGATACATAACAAGCCAGGGGAATAAGGACTGGCCATGGTTGAAGAAGGGAATAAGAAAAGGCATACCAAATATAGTGCAAGATACAACATTACCATATGTAATTCTGGTAATTTCTGATGGCAATTCATTTAGGACTGATTGTTTGGAGAAGAGGAACGTTGCTGCATTTATAGAACATCAAAACCATCAGAATGAAAAACTCAAAAGTTAAAGAAGACAAAAGTGACAAAAAATGACTAAAAGTTACAACAGAATCTGTGCACTGTGGAGCAACAGCTCTCAGAGTTGTTGGAAGCATTATACTGGAAATCAGTATTAAACTGCAAACTAGTTATGGAGATGTCAGAAAATCTAGTTAAGTAAAGATATGAAAACAGGATGTGTAGTGGGCTGTTACTATGTATTATCTCTAAGAATGACAGGCACCAAAATTTCAAAGAACTCATACTTCAGCAGACAAAATCTGTGGTTAGAACTGAAAAAAACCTATGGCTAGAACTGAAAATAGTATTGCTGAATTAAGGAGAGTTGGAGAGTGCCAAGAACAGATGACAGAGCCTTAGAGGAAAAAAACCCTCAGTTAGCTAACTTCCCTGTCACTTCTTTTGGAGAGTAATACAGGAAAGGAAGATTTTCAACCCTTCGCTCATAGTTGCTTCATATGAAACAGGATTTGTTTGTAGCATTACTTTTCCCCAGTCCCCAGGGATAGAAAAATTTATATATTTGTATCACATGGCTAGATTAGAATGAAGAGATTTTGCAGTGGAAGAGCCCATACATTCAAACATTTGAGATCAATTTTAATACTAGTATTTGATGTTAATGATTAACGATAATGCTACATTTATGGATATGGGGAAAAAAGTGCCATTGTGAAGGCATTTCATTTATAAAAAAAAGGAATACATAAATGAGAACCCCCAAGGTGGGGTGGAATGCATGGCCTGCCACAAGTATACTTTCGAAGACTGGTTTTCTTTTGGCATACTACTGTGTTCTAGAACATTCTTCAAACCATTTATCATTAGAAAATCCATTCCTGTTTTCTGCTGTAGACTTAAAGCCATGAATGTACTAAGACAACTCAAGTTGTATCACCTATTGAATATTCATTGGTTTTATTCGATATCCTCATAAATGTTCAGAATTTAAGAAATGTTCACACTTTTATGATTGATCTGACATTTGCAGCAAAATGGTTAGTAGCACAAATCCAAGGATTACTTTTCCATAATCTCCATCCAAAGGGCAATAATCCATAGAATGCCTATTATATAGTTCTAAAAAACATTGCTTTGTACACATCTTTCATCACCATTAAGAGATCCAATCCTCCTTTACAAAATTCATCCATCTTATGGTCTTCCATGACTGCTGTGGAGCCAAACCCAGAACTCACAAACTTAATATATAATCAAATGCACAGTACAGAGCCAGGATTCCCTCGCTCATACATTTCAGTAATTGCATGTTAACAGACATTTCACATTCCCCGGTTCAGCCCCTTGAAAGCATGTCAACCCTAGAATACCACATCATTCAGATTCTCTGTTCCTTGCACGTGTCTCACCCTCCTGCGTGTTCAGGCACCAACTGCTCAAAATTTTGTCACATCATCCCTCCACCTCCAATTTGGTCTCCTGCTTCTTCTTGTTCCTTCCAACCAAAACACATGTCTTTTGTCAACCGTACCTCTCTCATTTTTTACATATATCCAAACCATTTCCACACACCCTCATCTGCTATCTCAACCACACTTTTTACTACCACACATCTCTTACCCTTTCATTGCTTATTTGATCAAACCACATCACCCCACATATTGTCCTCTTACATTTCGTTTCAAACGCATCCACCGTAGAAAGGTCTGTGGGGCCTGGATATGGATAGGGAGCTGTGGTTTCAGTACATTACACATGACAGAGACCGAGTGTGTGGACTTTTTTTGTCCATTTCCTGGCGCTACCTCACTGACGCAAGGGATGGCGATGCTGTTTCCCGTGAGGTGGTTTGGCGCTGGGAATGGATGAAGGCAAGCAAGTATGAATATGTCTGTGTATGTATATATGTGTATTGATGTGTATATGTACGTGTATGTATATATTTGTGTATATGAGTGGATGGGTCTTTCTTCGTCTGTCTCCTGGCACTACCTCGCTGACGCAGGAAACGATAATTAAGTATAGTAGTGATAAAATGTTAACAGAGAAATCAAGCACTCTTTAAAGAAAAGTTCAGTTTTACCCACTACAAAAGGTAAATTAAAATCTCATCATTTGGCATTTATTCTTTATTAAGCTATTGTGGAACAGCGAGTGTGTGAGAGTATGATGTGGTTTAATTCTTCCACCATGCGTTTAAATTTCTAGCATCCACTTGCCTGCAGCACCCCAAGCTGTTGTGTACCCAATATGCGTCACCTGAAATACAAAAGGGTCCAAGTCTTTTATCTTTAACAAAAAATTTGTCTTAGTCTTCTAGTAAGTGCATAAAAGATGTTCTCCAATACTCTTTATAAAAACCTCAGGTCCTTAAATACATCAGCACATTCCATTGTGGTTTCACGATCATACGCTCTAAAGCGTCACCTGGTGGCCAGTTATTGAGTACTCTGATATCTGACCTTTATTAATATCTAGGATCAATAACCATTTTTTTTATTTTGCTTATATTTCAGCTGACTGTACTAAGTACATCTTTACTTTCCACATTCATTAGTTTTTTGTAATCAGCCTAAGACAGTATTATATACACTGTATACAAATACAAACATTAAAATAAAAAACTTTAACATATAATACACAAAAACACAATGAATGATGAAACTTTAAATGCAGACAGTATATAAAAAAGCTGCATGGTAGTTCGAAAATGTCAAGAGATGGGGGCCCAAAAGTGTAAATTCCCTTCACTTCCAGTAAAAACAGGTAATTACATGTATATACATACACGTCCACACACGCAAATATACATACCTATACATCTCACACAGACACCTATATACACACACAGACATATACATATATACACATGTACATAATTCATATTGTCTGCCTTTATTCATTCCCATCGCCACCTCGCCACACATGAAATAACAACCCCCCTCCCTCATGTGTGCGAGGTAGCGCTAGGAAAAGAAAACAAAGGCCCCATTCGTTCACACTCAGTCTCTAGCTGTCATGTAATAATGCACCGAAACTACAGCTCCCTTTCCACATCCAGACCCCACAGAACTTTCCATGGTTTACCTCAGACGCTTCACATGCCCTGGTTCAATCCATTGACAGCATGTCGACCCTGGTATACCACATCGTTCCAATTCACTCTATTCCTTGCACGCCTTACACCCTCCTGCAAGTTCAGGCCCCAATCACTCAAAATCTTTTTCACTCCATCTTTCCACCTCCAATTTGGTCTCCCACTTATCCTCGTTCCCTATACCTCTGACACATATATCCTTTGTCAATCTTTCCTCACTCATTCTCTCCATGTGACCAAACCATTTCAAAATACCCTCTTCTGCTCTCTCAACCACACTCTTTTTATTACCACACATCTCTCTTACCCTATTTTTACTTACTTGGTCAAACCACCTAACACCACATATTGTCCTCAAACATCTCATTTCCAGCACATCCACCCTCTTGCGCATAACTCTATCCATAGCCCACGCCTCACAACCATACAACATTGTTGTATATATATACATATACCCTAGCTTAAGCCAGGTACCCATTTCACTGACCAACCCCTAGGGGAGGATGAACAGCTGGATTACTGTTAATGACTGCCATGACTTGAAACTAGGTGCTCTTACCGAGGTGTCCGTGTCATGATTAGAAACACTAACACCACCACAGAGGTTGCTTTTCTTAAACCATTATAAACTTTCACACTTCAAGAAGTGTTTCTGTTCTTGGAAAGTGGTTATATTATCCCTGAGGAGAGCGAAAGTCAATTAAAAGGGATGGGAGTGGAAGTTGTTGGGGGGGTATTTTTTTTTCTCTCTAAATGATCCTTCACTAAGGTTGGACCATTAAGCAGGTACAGAGAAAATGGTGAAAATTCTAAGGCTGAGAGACTGACCTTCCATGGTTCTGGGTCAGTCCACTCCATAAAGGGGTCTGAGTCCTTGTAGCCAACCCTGATGTGCCCATTCTTAAAGGACAGCCAGAACTTCCTTTCCTCTTCACAGCACACTATATCAGGAGTGTCCACTTTGATCATGTCATCACCTGTGGAGAAAATACGATATATACTCGACTGAATAAACAGCTCAAGTGTAGAATAGATAAAATGCCAAGATATTTAAAGAAATGAAAAATTATGGAGTTGTGGACTTGGTAAGAAAGTGGGTTATACTATATGCAGAGCTTTTGTGTGAAGATCCAAGAGCTAAACAATGTTTACATGATGTATTTTTAAGCTTTTATGCCAAATGAAAAGACAGCCAACAATATTGCCTGCTATACAAAAAAATCATAAAATTAAGAACCTATTCCTTTCATGGTTTGGTCAAAATGTTAAGTTTAAAAAATTTCCAATAATTACAAAAGTACACCATTTTTTCTTCATTGTAACACTGCATAAAGTGTGTTAACATTAACAAGAAATTTTAAAATATGCAACCATTTTTGCATGTTACATATTCATGTATACCATCACTACATCATAAGTTATACTATTCAGTGCATACTTCACAGGAGACTTTTGCATATATAACACGTTTCTCAACCACTTACATTATGGATGACAATACATGGTGGTACCTACTTGAAACCACTAATGAATTCAACACACACTTGCACAGTAAGTAAAACTATTTTGACTAAGTACTTCAACAAGATATACAAGTCCATCTGTTATAACAAGGAGTGTTATGACATGGTATAAGCTCATCACTGAAGTTCATTCTCATGAAGAAAAAGCTTACCCTTGCTGAGGCGGATGGCTGAATGTTGGTTCTCCCAGCCACCAATGAATACTTCATACATGGGCGTTGTTTCTTCTGGCCCTGTAGTCAATGCCAAGTGGGCATCATGGCCACAGGAAACACTGAAGGTGACAGAGTCACCATACACAGGCTCAAAATTGTAAGTCTGACTGTCTTCTGTATGAAAGCGTCTCTCATCTGTGGACAGTCAAGTTAAAATTTCAGTTTCACAAATACCAGAATGCGAGCCATTTTACATTCATAATTTTAATGGTCTGGATCTGAATCTAGTGAGGCAAAATGAAGCGTGTGTAACAGCTTGTCTACCTTTTCTGCAACATTTAATTGGACCACCACTAAGCATTAACAGCTGACATTTCAGCTTTCCAATTATCTTTAATGATTCAAACTGAAATATGAGCGATATAATATTTTTCCATTCTTAACAGTATTTAGGATCGGTTTTGGGAGTACTATTAGCAGTTCACCATTTAATTCAGGTCAACAGGTACAAGATGTCAGCTGAATAATAGTATATGTAAAGTCAACACTGGGGTTTTCTTATGAAAGTTTGGTAGATATTCTTTTTTTTTTAGGGGCAAAACCTGCATTTTATTTACTTCTTAGGTACCTCTTACACAGACTCACCAAACTGTGCATCATCAATTATTTACATAACGTTTACACCAGTAATTTCGGTTCAGCATACGACAGCACTTAGACCAGCAAGCATTTCTCATACAGAAGAGATTACGAGAAAGTGTATCCAGGACTTATAAATAGTTGAAGTCATGTTACCAGACCATCCATTCATGATAAGTGGAACAAATATCATTAGTATATTATCATACCAATCACAATTTGATAAGTATTGTATACAAGTATTATATCAATATGAAACATTCCCAACATTTAGAACAGAATGCCTTACTATGAAACTGCCACCAGCCGACAGCACCCCAACCAGTGGAATAGCCATAGTGGGTGATTTGGAATGGCTCTGGGATGGGGCTCACCATAAAGGGTTCCCAGTCTCCTGCCTTACCCACACGAACCTCATCATTATCAAAGGTAATCCAGAACTCTCGGTACTCCTCTTCATTCAAGATGTCTGGAGTGTCCACTTTTGCCAGATCATCAGCTGTTGGGATGGGAAGAATATTAATGGAAAGCAAAACATGGAGAGGATGTTTGCTCGTATCAGCGATTCTCACATTCCAAAAACCCGTCATCTAACACTGGAGTGCATCAGGATATGAACACAAAATCTTGAATTGACAGTTACCTCAACTGGAGTCAGATTCTTATAATGCAATCTAGTTTTAAAAGTTTCATATCTAATCATCATTGAATCAAACATTTATGGGCTCAACTTGAGGATGTGATATGGATCAAAGTGAAATGTTTCAAAATACATATTTTAGAAAGGAGAAAAAGTCTTAATCTTTTAATATGAAATATTGCATTGCAACTAAGCACTCTCTGTACTCACTGTTATCCTCTGGATAGCAAGAAAAATAATTAGTTCAGTAATATATGCAGTAACTACTACTAACAGTAAAAGCTGTTAAAAAACATACCCCTTAAACCCTAAAAATCTTAATATAATAAACAGTGGGTTTGCACAATTTTAGAAGCATTAGTTCACATCAATTGAAAGGAAAATATCTAGCTTTACAAAATAAAGCCAATGACAATGTCATACTGAGGCATATTAAACATCTATAAAAAGGTTGTAAAGTAGTAGGCGATGACATAGCCATGCATCTAGAGATACAGGATAATAAACCTAACTTAAATAGCTGCAGATTGCAATACAAATGAGTAATATTCATCCAAGTACTAGATCATATGATTATACATGCCATAGTTCATACGATTATACATGCACACGCAAAGCGCCTTCAACGCATTCCGACATTTTTTCCCCAAAGCTACTTCAATCCTTGCCTGGGTCATGCCCCTCTACCTTCTTTCCCTCCATTAGTCCCTCACCCTCTCCATCCCTTACCCATTTTCCACCTTTCTTTCCTTGCCTTCACCACGCCAACCTCCATCTCTCAAAAGTCTCTCCTCCTTCACCTTCCTAATCTTACGGCAGGTTTGGTGGGCATCTTACCTTTCTTGAACCTGATGGCAGAGGCAGCCCCCTCCCAAGCCCCGATGAACACCTCCACCATTGGGTCAGTCTCTTCCGCGTCAGAGGTGAGGGCAATATGGGCATCATGAGCAGTCTTCACCTGCAAGAAAGACCAGGTCTCGGCTATAGGAAAAAACCAGAGATAAAAGAATGGGAGAAAATTATATAATAGTGCCCAGAGAAGATATGATACTTGAAAATTAAATTAAAACCTTTTAAAAGGTGTGAATGAAGCACTCAAAATTTGTGAATATTTTATCGTGTTTACAAAGCCATTTGGTATAGTTCAAATTGTGGTAAATACATCAAGGATAAGACAATATATTTTAATTCTGCTGAGAAACCGAAGATAGTGGTTGGAGACTAACCCTGAAACGAAGGCTCTTGCCACCAATGTCTCTGAAGCGGTATTCCTTATTCTCGTCAGTGCCATAGCTGGGCCAGTTGTCTTCACCTGCAAGACAAAAATATATGCTTATTTCACGTCCATTTTCTAACATTCTGCAGTTATTTGGTACCAAACTTTGGTATATTCACGACTGCGTCTAGTTATGAGTAATGTACAGACTGCCGGAGGATCAGGCCCATCCCAGGAATCTCAGACTTTACCTTAAATATTCAGCTAGTCAAAGAAAGGATGTTGCGCAAGCGGCATGACACCCTAAGTCGGGTGAAGGGCTGGGACAGGATGCTGGTAAATGGAGGGAGGAGCAAGAAAGGAAAGACAATTGCAGGATATCAGGCGAGGAGTCCCTGTGAGTGGTGTTTTAACTGGAGACTGGAGAGATGGAAGATAAAAAAAAAAAAAAAGGCTAAATGAAGGGTTGAAAAATGAGTAGTCTTTTGGCTACAATGTAAATATATTACCGACTTTGTGCACTATACGTTTAGCATGTCTGACATTCCAAGAGAATTATGACTACGTGTACAGACACCTCTGCCAACCCAAACTGAAGGGACGTTTAAACATGTCAGGATAATCTGAAATTTCTCAAGGTTGACATTATCAAAGGATAACTAACTTATTAAAAAAAATCGAGACATTGTTTTAATGACGGACCGACACCAACAACCCTATGGCTAAACAAAGACTTCTCGAAAAGCTAAACCTCATGATAAACAAGAGTTGTAGCGAGGAATCAATATAGATTTTGCTGCACAGACCACGAAATAGTCAAAATGGGTAGAGGAAGTAAGATAAAAAGTATGAACTTTGGAATACTTACAGACGCTGGTGAATTAAGTATAATGAATGACAAGTTTGAAGAATAATTATTAATAGGCAGAAAAAAAAGGCGAGATATTGCCACATGAAGTGTATAATTAACTATTGGCAGCTTTATAACAACAGATGAGTTAACATATTATGACTGAAAAAGCAGTGAAAAACAACATATCACCCATGTTGACAGAACTTTTCAACTGTACTGGTCAAAAGTAGACTACTACTTATTATAAGTGATAATGAGCGTTAATATGTACAGAAGACAACAATGGGTAGGGGGGTTAAAGTCATATGTGCACCTGCTTAAGGGGAATGAAAAGGTTTTACTTGCGGGGCGGAGATAGCTGTAGGGAGGTGAAGGTCTTACATGGGAGGCAGGAGTAAGGCGGTAGTCATATGTTAGGGCATGCAAGGGGGAGTGGGCCGAGATGAATGCCATATGTAAGGAGTAGTGTAGGAAGAGGAGTCATCTGTGGGGGGGGGGGGTGACGAAGGTCATGCGTAGGGGTAGCTTGAGGGGGGAGTGAATTGAAGGTCACCTGGGGGCAGGAGGTGGGGGTAAAGTGGCCATACGTGGGGAGCGGGCAAGAGGGTCAGTCATACTATAATAGGATCTATGACTAAATTTTAGTGTAGGCGGACGGATGTACACACGGCTTGCTGGGTTGAGCCTCAATATACCTTAACCTCTCCATTAAAGCCTCAAGAATGTTGTAGGGAAGAGGTAGGTCTTAGGGTTTGAGGAGGGGGTAGGGTACGTAGAGGCACCAGCACCCCGTTGGTCATCAGCACAAACATTCGCCCCCGTTAGACAACAAAACGACTCAAAGAAACACCTCCATCAACAACCTTATAATATATATATATATATATATATATATATATATATATATATATATATATATATATATATATATATATAATCCCTACAATACTACAGACACCGTTTCAGCATATCCTAAGACCTTTCATGCCCTCGAAGCAACTGTCTTATGCAAAACGCTAAGCACTAAACATTAAACTGACCTCACTGTACATAGACGCATCCACCTTACAACACTGACCTGTGTGACCCGAGTGGTGTAGGGGTCTCAAGGATGCAAGGGACTCAGGACAGGAAGTATACAAGTTACAATTTCTGGCCTGAGTGTTGTATATCTGTCGAGTATTTCAGATTATCTACATGGATAGTCCATCCTATAGATAGGCCATTTGGTTGTCTCCCTGGTCCAGATTGATTACATACACTTCCTTTACGAAAACTCCATTTATAGATACTTCCATTGAACATATTTTTTTTCTCGGTCTTTGTAAACCATCGATTTAAATGGGTTTATGGAGGACATAGGTTTTCTTGTTACCCAAGAGTTTTGTTCAACATTGACCAATTGTATGTTGTCATTAAACTTTCACATAGAACACTGACAGGTGTCCCCCTTCCCCATCTCTAAAGTACATCATTAGAAATTCACGATGGTCAAGACCAACCATTCCATCTTGGTTAGTGACGTCTGGGGCCTTATAAGCATTATAGGCTCTCAACGTTACCCTATCCCTAGCCTTCCCAGCAACAGTGTTTCCTACAGCTGAAAGCTTTACTTTGGCTGCAGGCAGGTCTCGTACAGTGTTCCTCGACAGTGGTCATAACTGTTCTTGCATTCTGTGGTCGTGCAGCCTCAGCAGGTTTACAGGGTTGGTGAACACTTAGGGGTGTGGCAGAGACAACCACACCAGCCGGCGGGCAGTCACGCATAGCAACCCACCCACCAGGACGGGCCGGGGGGGTCATCAGAGTTCCTTCCGTCATACGGTATCTGGCAGACCGTGTCTCCAGTTCCCATGGTGTGTGCTCTCACTTCCTGGTACTGTACCCCGGGGGAAGCATTCACCCAGGTCAGCAGTGTCTGTACACTTCCTGGTATCCCTGGTCCTGTACCATAAGGTACCACATATTTGGGTCCAACTAGTATCAAGCAAGAATGCCAGACTAGACCAACCTAATACCAGGTCTGGTATCAGAGTAGGACTTGCCGTGTATCATATATTTCCCACACGAATCAATGGACAGCTCCCAAGCTTGCACCATCAGTAAGTAAGCTTGCAGGAAGTGTACTTAAGAGATTCTGCTTTAATGCAGGAGAGAGAGAGAGAGAGAGAGAGAGAGAGAGAGAGAGAGAGAGAGAGAGAGAGAGAGAGAGAGAGAGAGAGAGAGACTACAGGTTATCATACTGCGGAAGCGTCTGAGGCACGTCTTCATGTGAATGTAAAGGTCATCAACGTCAGCAGTATCCCCCTCCTCCACCACTTGGTCACGTCTTTGTTTCATTTTAGCAAGTCCTAATCCCTCCCCCACTCCACCGCCGCCGCCTAGTCCCCTCCCTAGATTTTCTCTGGGTGACGTCAACCACCATTTAAGAGTCACCCACGCCAAGTGTACGTGTAGGAGTGCTTCATGACCCCGGCGGTATCGTCCTACGCGCCCCTTGTCGACGGGAAGGAGTGGCTTAGGGAGGGGGAGAGGTGGTCTGCGGCAAGACGCATCAAGCATCTCAAGCACTCGCTGCGTCAGAAGCCCCGAAAAGGCATGTCCATTCAAAGACACCTGTCATCTGCTGTCCCTCCCCTGGACTGCCCCGGTCTGCACTCGCCAACCAAACACCAGAACACATCTCTTGGGACCAAAAGTAAGTTTCCAGGCACATCTTCACCTCTCCAGGCCACATAGGACACAAATCCCGAAAATGAAGCACTCGCCATTTCCATCGCTTGCCCTCTTGCGAGTAGGTTTCGAACGACAACAGGGTATTACGAAGGGAATTCTGGGGAAAAAAAATTCGTCAGTTTGGATGTTATAGGATTAGTAATCTTCTGGTATGGCTCTGTTGGTGGGGGTAAAACACGGACGCAGGGTTGACACGAAAGAGAAAGTAATTGAACTTGATCACTGTTATTCTTCTCCATTCTCCTCTCCGGCCAGAGATAAGCCTAAATTAGCGGCTGGAGTGAGTATATCATCAGCCCAGGATGGAGGCATTACCCGCCCTCAACCTCCCTAGGCAAGCCACACAAGCCTGTAACCCACCGTACCATACAATATGATACAAGACGACGACTGACGGCTACGGTGGCCGAGGACGACCGAGCGTACCGACCAGCGCAGCCTCCAACACCAACCGAATCATCCCAAAATAGTCCGCATCAAGGAGGCGCTGGAACCAGCTTGCTAGCCCTAACGTCCTTGGCTCCCACACAGTCATATACGCCCTGCAACGACCACTACCACTCTCCCATACCGCCATGCCTTTCCTGCTTCTACCAAGTCAACACCGCCCGCCCTTCCTCCCACTGCCTTGCCTGACGTCCATTCCACTGCTCCTCACCCCTTATAACACGTATTGACGTTTCAAAGATATGGTGACTTTTTTCAACAATAACTCATTATATTTATTTTTGAAAAGATGAAAGAAAAGCACGATCCAGAATGACGTCAGGCATATGCTATTCCAATGACGTAAGGCGTCGCGCTGAAACATCTTAAACAAAATCATTCACACAAGAACTTGTAAAGACGATCCACTCGCGTGGCACTAAACAGGTTTCTTTACCCACAAATGTCCAGTTTTACACATTATATTTGACAAACATCAATATTGTTAAAGACAGGACCATATATATATATATATATATATATATATATATATATATATATATATATATATATATATATATATATATATATATATATATATATTTATTTATTTATTTTGCTTTGTCGCTGTCTCATATTTATTAATTTTTTATTTATTTTGCTTTGTCGCTGACTCCCGCGTTTGCGAGGTAGCGCAAGGAAACAGACGAAAGAAATGGCCCAACCCACCCCCATACACATGTATATACACACACGTCCACACACGCAAATATACATACCTATACATCTCAATGTACACATATATATACACACACAGACACAAACATATATACCCATGCACACAATTCACACTCTGCCTTTATTCATTCCCATCGCCACCTCGCCACACATGGAATACCAACCCCTTCCCCCCTCATGTGTGCGAGGTAGCACTAGGAAAAGACAACAAAGGCCCCATTTGTTCACACTCAGTCTCTAGCTGTCATGCAATAATGCCCGAAACCACAGCTTTCTTTCCACATCCAGGCCCCACACAACTTTCCATGGTTTACCCCAGACGCTTCACATGCCCTGATTCAATCCACTGACAGCACGTCAACCCCGGTATACCACATCGATCCAATTCACTCTATTCCTTGCCCGCCTTTCACCCTCCTGCATGTTCAGGCCCCGATCACACAAAATCTTTTTCACTCCATCTTTCCACCTCCAATTTGGTCTCCCACTTCTCTCGTTCCCTCCACCTCCGACACATATATCCTCTTGGTCAATCTTTCCTCACCCATTCTCTCCATGTGCCCAAACCATTTCAAAACACCCTCTTCTGCCCTCTCAACCAAGCTCTTTTTATTTCCACACATCTCTCTTACCCTTACATTACTTACTCGATCAAACCACCTCACACCACACATTGTCCTCAAACATCTCATTTCCAGCACATCCACCCTCCTGCGCACAACTCTATCCATAGCCCACGCCTCGCAACCATACAACATTGTTGGAACCACTATTCATTCAAACATATATATATATATTAAACATCCGGTCGGAAAGATTTGCAACTGGGATTAACGACGACAGTGACAAGGAAGTTATAAGATTCAAGAAACAAATCTCCCGCAACGTCATTCATTTTATGGTACCACTCACAACTAGTGAACTCTATAGTCGTCTTTGGACAAGATGAGCATCAGATTTTTGTTATAAATCGGTTTTCCCGTCTGTCACAGGTTTCGGTGGGTGCCTTATCTCCTCAGCGTCTGGTCCAGTTTCTCAGACAATTGAAAACCTGTGAAAAGCTAAGACAATGGAGAAACTCGTCGGGTCAAGGGGAGGTGCATGAAGAGCCGGCGTTTCTAGGCGGAGGGAAGGCAGCGATGTTGTCGTTATAGTGTAATGGCCGGGCGCGCTGCGCCGCGACGGGCTTAGGCCATGATATCATCGGGTCACGTCTCTGCCAAAAGGATTTCCTCAATCCTACAGCACATTCGCCTATTCTGGTTGGATTGCTATCACAAATTACCTATAGATAGGTTACCTACAACACTTTCAATAAGTTAATGGTAACCACATGTAGAGTCTGCTTATTAAGAGTGTAACTTTTGCGATAAAGACATAAGTACGGAAACAATGGTATTGATAGCACTTTTATGGGAGAGTAAACAAGTAAACAGGTCATGTAGCTCAGGGGGATCTGACACAGAGGGCGCAGGAATAGGTAAAAAGAAAGAATTAAGGCGAGGTAATGTATGCAGACGTGGCATGAATCTTGTGGCGGTGTGCCGACGCAGGTGTGGCAAGAGAGTGTCTCGTGTGAGGTGTGTCGGTACAAGAGTCTCGCTGTATCAAGATCCCAAGGCTGTGCTTCCAGGAGGGAAGAGTTACAGAGGTCCCGTAGCTTTGCTGTTGGTGCATCAGATGGGAGGCACTCAAGGTTCCGTAGTTCAGGAAATATTCAGCGATGCAGAGATTGTCTTGTACTGCAGAAAGATGGCGTGGCATGGTTACTATAGCTTTTCTCATGTGGTGGGTAAGAGCATGGTACCCCGTGGCCTTAGTCCGTAGAGGAGTCAATCACCTGCGGAACAGCTACTGAAGATGGAAGCGAACCTGGAGCTGCATGGCCATTACATGTTCAGGCGCCACAGTGGCGCACTTGTGGTATGAGGAAAGTTGACCACTGGCTGCAAAGATGCACCAGTATACACGACACTAAATGGGTCGATTATGCCAATAGCGTTGTGTGTGCGGAACCGGCAAGTCCATTACAGTAGGCCTTTGGAGAATTATAAAGGAATGTCGATTGGTGGGAGTCTGACGTGGCGTGAACTCCTGCTGTGAAAAGTTCATAGCCAGTGTCATCAAAATTGACCGTACCTGGTCCATAGCCTACCTATATCACATAGGTTCAAACGTACCTGGTCCATAGCCTATCTATGTCACATAGGTTCAAATGGGGTCAGTCAACTTCGTCAGTTGTTTAACGGCAGTTGTAGTGTACCAGGTGTCTACCGTAGTCAGTTCGACTTATTTTACAACAGCCGGTTGCAGTCATAAAGACATGGGTTTGTGAAGTGGTACTGGGGGAATGTCGCCATAAACAGGTAAGCAAGGATTATCGTTTCCTACTTTCCCAAAGTCACTGCTACCCAGTAGTTTTATCAATTTTGTGTAGGACTTTAACATAAAAAATAGTTTGACAGGATTCCCTTACTTTTAACATACGATAACCACTTTAGAAATGTGTAAAATACACTTTATAACTAACAAAAAGACATTCACATTACTTTTTACAGAGGACCGAGATTTCTAAGACCAACACCAAACCCTGCGTAACGTCTGAACGATTCTTACACATCACTGGGTCGAGGTCCTCTACACTAACCTATGCTCAGTCAGAAAACGGGCAAGGTCTTGTACCAAAATAGCATTGGGTAAGCAAGGCTAGGGTGTGACCAGCCGTCTGCAGACGACTCTTCAGAAAGAATAGTAGGTAACAGTCACTATGAAAGGCTTGGATGGTCTAATATTCAACGTCTGAAATGGATGATTCTGATGCACAGTAACTTGAACACCAGTCCAAAAATACAATGGAGAAAGTCTTCCGTCTTAAATCTTGAAATAAAAGATCAGGCTAGAAATCTCTGCACTTGCAAGACGTCACCACCACGGCCCCAGAAACAATGCTCGTTAGAATCTGTGCAACTTCCTCCAGTGTTATCTAACAGGAAGACAACACATGCCACCCTTCCTACCAGCCTCGCCACAATGTCTAGAGAGAACGTGCACAAGGGAAGCTGATAAGTAGTGCATATGGAGAGTTTATCTGCTGGAGGGCAGTAATAAGTGTTCTAATTTCCTAATTTATCTAGATGGAGAAAGGAGATCAAAGTAGAAAATTATCTCGCCCTCCATTCGAAATAGCCTGTAGGAAAATATTATGCTGACGACATTACTTGTCGAGAAATTTAACAAACTTCAGGACTGGAAAGTTTCATCAAAATCATTCAAACGGTTACAGAGATATGCTCAACCCACAACACTCAGACACAACATCTGACAGCAACGCAGCCGGACACAAGCGCCGTACGACATTTAAGAAAACCAGTTCTAAAGAAGTAAATTTTATGGATCAAGTTATTTTTTGGAGCTTAAGTAAAATGGACTCAACACCCACACAGATGACGTAAACCCTCACCATCAGAGTGAAAGTACTCCCAACTCCACCAAGTTACAGACGTCCACAACTCATCCCCGTCCCACATCGTCTACACTTTTCTTGTGGATTGATAAAAGAGCGGCGTTGAAGAATAGGACAAAGTAACGGAGAATCAGAGGGCAGTTGTAAGTGTCAAGATGTACAGTGTAGGTTTACCAAAACAAGTGGTTGGTTGGTTAGGTTTGTCACTTTTTCTATATATCCCCAGCACATTGGACATGTGTGTACCTTGGGCCAATGTATTGCTTCTGACGAAACATTTCCTTACGCCCACCATAATCTCTGACAGTAACCTGACGTTGTGGTGGAATCACTCACGTCTAGCATTAGACACAAGGGCCAATGTAATTATCTACCAACTCATCATCTTGAATGATCTTGTGGCCTCTCAGGTCATAGCTTGAAGATTTGAGGTGGTAGATGACACTAACATACATATCTGGAAATCCTACATTCCTACAGGAAATTTGATTAATGGTTAACGCTATCAGCGTGGCCAACTCAACTTTCTTTGGGTAAACCACCAGGCAAACAGTGCACTCAGTTGGTCAGCTGGTTGTAGGACACAGGCATAATCACCATGTGACTGCTTTGTGCTACTTCGTCACTCCGGAAACTGACTCAAGGCCTCTGCAACGTCTTCCCCCTTCTGCAGAAACCCCACACGACTCATGGAATACCTGCCTGCCTCGCCTGCACATACACCAGCGTCACAGGAGCATTGTCTATCTTATAATGCCTTATCTTCTCACCTGCCTCTGCGACAATTGTAGCAGTTCGGTGTAAGCTCACCTAATTCTGTATTTATATATAAAAAAAATTGTGAACCTTTCAATCAAAACACAAAAAGATAATTATTACCCTAGAATAATTGGTGTCTGTTCAGTGATGCTGTGTTTGGTACACCCTTGGCATACCGAATGAGTGGTGATACTGTGTTAATTTAGCATACACTTCGGCATACCGAGTGATTACTTATTTATACTGCACGGGATGGGAACAGTATATAACGTTTCACACTTGTATGCTGTCAGCGTATACTATTTCTTCATTCAGTTTATTTCATTTATCCACCACTCGGATTCTTTAAAAGTATTTGGAAGCATGTTCTGGTGTGTGTGTGTGTGTGTGTGATCACTAGGTGTAACGGGGAGAGAGTCTCATACGTACGTTTGTTAGTGCAAAGCAACAAGCAAGTTACACTTCGAGTTGTTAGTATAGAAAGGAAGCAAGCATGCTGCTACAAGCTGCTGGTGTAGTCAGGAAGTAAAGAACCTTGGATACGAGCTGTTGGCATAGTAAGGAAGCACGATGGCTTACGAGCAACACAAAGGAAGCGAGTTATAGTAAGACTGCAGTCAAGCTTGGCAACGAATAAAGAAGCAAACAGACTTTACTACAAACTATAGCCAAAATACAGAAGCAAGCAAGAAAGCTTGGGAACGAGACGTTGCAGTTGTAAGGAAGCAGTGTTGCTTTGTTACAAGCAATTCGTGAAGTAAGGAAGCATGCATGCATGATATGGGCTGTTGGCGTAGCTGTTGATATGGTGCCAGAACAAGCAAGCTAGGTAACAAGTTATTGCTATGTTACGAAAGGAAGCAGGATGTATGTTTGGTGTTTCACTCCGGCCACTATGACGGACCCTCCAGGACTGCAGCTAGATCAATGGCACCCGGGTCGCTGCCAGCCTTGGTGGACGGGTGTGCTTGTATTCTTTTTTCTTTTGTCAATTTAGACGGTACCGACAACTGAGGCCCTAATCAAGCCATTAAGGGTGGATGACCAGCTGGGTAGACTGCGGACCAACTGTCACAAACAGGATTCGAGCCCTTGTGCACGATCTTAGGTGGCCGGTAAATGCGTTATGGTCAGGAACGCTGACTGCTACACCGCTTGAGCGTATATATAATTTATTTATATATATATATATATATATATATATATATATATATATATATATATATATATATATACGCGTGCCTCCATTCAACTGCCTTTATGTGTATGGGTGTAATTACATTTGTATTTATCCATTTGTATTCGTTTACATGCCTGAACAGGGAGGTATACATGTACGTGTGTGTGTGTGACGATTACTATTTATGTATGTAATGGAAGCTTTACACCTGTGCTGCCCTGTCTCCGATGTGTAAACCCAGACACCAACCTAAGCCAGGTTGTGTGTATGTATGTTTAGGTGTTGTTGGTGGATGCGTCGGTGGTGTGGTTACATATGGGCGTGGTGGTGGCATGTGGGGGCCACTGGGTGTGGTAGCAATGGGTGGGTGGAATCGCTGTGATGGGCACTGTTGGGGCAGGTGTGGGTGGGCTGTGGTAACGTGTGTGTGAAGTAGGAGGTTAGGCAGGGGAGGGGGGGGGGGGGGGTTGCCGTTGACAGGTGAGGTTGAGGATGGGTGTGGTGTTACCAGGTGTGGGTGGGAGCCGTGGTGAGTAGTGTTGGGGAGGGGAAAATGGTTGACCTTGGGCTCGCCTACAGTGTGAAAGTGGAATCCATAGGTTTTTTCCGCCTTTTTCTTTTCATTTTAACCTCGTTAACCTCATCTACTTTGGTATATATTTTCTTCTTCATGAAAACAGATCACCAATTTCAAGTCATGATACGAAAGAAGAACCATTTCACCAAGATACACGCATAAAATTATCTACAAATAAAAAAATGACATGCAAACAAAAATAGATCAATAAAATAAGATTTCACGTTTTCTTCTCGGCTGCAGTATGTGCACCAATAAAGTAATGTTGGCGAGTAAAAATTCAGTGAAACGCTTGGAACACAGCTCTTGTCTTAACGTAATATTAAGAAGCTACAAATCACATCTTACCCATTGTTAAAGTTTTCTTGAGCGATGATGCACTAACTCAAACACACACTCGTCTGGAAGACTCACCGACAGACAGTCGCGCCGCTCTGCCGGGGTTATATATACAGGAACCGCCCACCTCCCTCGGTAGACTGTGCGCGCGCAGCTATTCCTTATAATGCCTTTACTTTTTAGAGTTAACTCCACCTTTACGTGATGATTTTCCTAAGAAAACCAAATTAAATTTTAGATCTAATGGATAATGTATTGTACAAGGTATTGATATACATTCATATTAAACTTTTATAAGACATATGATCCTACTTTTAGGACAAGTTTGACGTCTGCTGCTTGACAGCCGCATGATAACCCAAACCTAGTGGTTGACTCAGCTGCCAGTTTTACAGCTGACAATGAAAATTGTGCTGAAATCTTTAAATCATATAAAACCGATAAAGACGAGAATGTAAATGCTAAAACCTTTTCACGTTATTTTATGGTACTATGAATAGTGTTTAAACCTCCGGCATAAGGTGGGAACTGAGTCTTGGCTAGGTTCTGAGAACACCTTGGCTGTGTTCCAACACTGCTTCTCCGCCACACGTTGTTACAAGCGGCAGCAAGTAGTTTCAGGATGACGGCATCTGAGTATGTTTATTCATACATCTGTTTTAAGAACAGATGTTCCCGAATTTTGTACTCTAAAGAATGAGGAAGGGAGGCGGAAGCATGAAAATGTTTGAAATTCCAAGGGGAATTCGGGATTCTTCTCTGGCAGCACCACAGTCACGACTGAAGGACACGTCAATGAACGTATCAGCCCTGGTTTTTAGTGGGATCACTTCTATTGTCTAATACTAAGACGGTGACCTTTGAATTCCGCCGGTGATACACTAGTAGTTTTCTTATTTCTTTTCCTGATTCATGGCATTACACTATTAAGCCGTCCTATTGTTGCAATTTCTCCTTAAGGCTAATTTTCAACGATAGAAGAAATACAATTGACTCTTCATGGTAAAATTTTCATTTCCAGTCCCACTTCAGAACTACCAGTGACATGTATATAAAAATACTACTGACTTATTGGTTCAGGGAAAACCCTTGGTTCGAGGGCAACGTTCGTATTTTTGCGATACCGAAGCGGACATGACGGAGGTGGCATCCTTAGCGGCCTCATTACTTTCAGGTTAAGCACACAGTAAGGCCACCATATCGGGTCGATCCTTGGTTAATATAACAATAAAACCCATTCGGATGACCATATGAATGTCGTAACTATTTACCTTTTGATAATCAGGCTGTAACTATAATTTTCACATTGAAGGATGTCTGTTGCTGTGTCCGTGTTTACGAGAACAACGTCAAATCAAGAGATCGGCGAGTGATGCTCACCGGTGAGGCACAGCCATATATGTAATTGTCAGTTTCACGGTGATATTAACGGTATATATAGCACCAGAATGTGAAGAGATTTAGCTGATATACTGACAATATTTACTGGTCAGACGTTGGCTATAAGAGAGAAAGGTAAATCAACGAACCTCTGGCTAGACATAGGTAGTAGAGTGCAGACGCAAGTGACAGAGGTCAGCCATTGGCAGTGTTCAGTGACCAGATTGCCGATGCGTAACATCAGTAATTGGCTGGAAAATGGCGGTATTCAGTGGTTAGATATTTAAGATGGTGATGGTATTTGCTAGTCAGACACTTGCTATAGGAACTTGTCGTAATGTTGATATTCACCTGTTAGAAACTGGCGATAGGTGACTTCATCAATGGTATGTCAACATCGACCCCCGACTTTGCTACTACTTCGAGCCGAGTGGTGTTACCAGTTGGGGGAGGCGTGGATATAACGAGTTAAGCCTCGCCAACTGTTTGGTAGCTTAGTATATTTGGCGTAAAACATCAGTTTGACGCTACCACTACTGTCTAAAGCTTCAACCCTCTGCTAATTGTTGTCTGTGCTACGTGTCGTCTTTCGTGTCTGTTAGCTGCTAATTGTTGTTACAGTACGTGCCATCCTTTTCAGCTCCGCCTTGGGGCGGAATATAGGACTGCGGAGGCCCCGGGGCAGTGACTGACCAGGCGGCATCTTATCACCAACACTTATTACTCCTCTTTCCCTACCGCAATTTGGACCTCGCACACAGCCCGACATATCATTTTGAACTTTAAAAATCTCTAGCATTATTTCGAATACTTCCTGACAGTCCGAATACGAACAATCCGCCCTGCAATTTCTTGTGTTAGACAGCTCACTCTCTCATAGAAACCTTGTTATATATGACTTTTCCCTAAAACTGTGCTCCCTCACTTCAGCAATTACTTCTCTGGAAGGTCGTCCTTTTGCTTTCTAATTGTCTTTTCTAGAACTTTACGGACCATACTTGTCTGGAAGAATGATTTATAGATCATTGCCTCTTAGCATTCTTCTCTCTTACAGACTGGTATAACGTTTGACCCTGTGGAATCCCTGAATATTTTGCCCCATCTCCAGCGACATCTCGAACAGCAATTCAGGTTTGTCTTGTTTATCTGGACACCAGCACATGCGGTAATATTTCATCAGGATCATGAGCCTTGTATGGGTCAAGACCTTTTGATGTTCTGTTAATGTCTTTCTGATATCTCAATGTTCTCCAAAAGCTCATTCCCATTTCATGTTACTGGTGTTCGTGCCATAGTGTCTTCCGCTGCAAAACCACTTTTGAACATTTTTCGTTCCTCACTCAGCCTAACATAGCCCTTCCTCCTGAATCCCTTAGCCTAAGTAGATGCTCTATGACTGACATGCTACTCCTGATGAATACATAGAAAGTTGTGTTCGGCCCATGTGCATATTGTATCCTGCTCACATCCAAGCTGGTTTACTTCTAGTAGTGGGAAAATTGACGCCTGACGCCTTTGGAGTGAGAAGTTTTTCGACGAGATTGTACTCCCTTTCGAGCTCCACAGATGATTCAGCCTCGCTGAAGTGACTTTCACTCGTAGTTTAACAACTGGTAAGCGGAGTCCGGTAACACACACACACACACACACACACACACACACACACACACACACATATATATATATATATATATATATATATATATATATAGAGAGAGAGAGAGAGAGAGAGAGAGAGAGAGAGGGAGAGGGAGAGAGAGAGAGAGACTTTGGGTCAATGAGTGCTTTGTAAATTAACTGTGTTGTCGGGAGAGCCGGCCACAGTATACGTGAGGATGTTGGTAACCCTGGCAGAACACACTTGTGCTGCATTCATGATATATTTTTTTCCCATCAAAAACTGCCTCAGGATGTGTGGCAGGGATGTGCAGGGTACTGTGAGCTGTGGAAGAAGGATAGGACCGGTTTGGATGGCAGAGTTATGGTCACATGGGGCAGTGTGGAGTTGGGCTGAGTGTATTTCGATGTTGGGGGGAAGGCATCTGGCGACAATGTGGCAAAAAGCATTTTGTGGGAGGGGATGTAGGCTTCAGGTTGTGGAAGGGGGTTTATGCCTCAGGTTGTGAGAGGGGGTGTAGGGTTTGAGGTACCGTGCGGGTACTGAGTCCCTTTCTGATGCAGCTGCAGCATGTCTTTATGTTGGCATCGGTTAGCAACACGCTGTGACACATGTCCATGTTGTCTGAGGGAGGAGGGGTGTGTGGACGTGTGATTCATAGTAATGAATTAATGATAACAACAGAAATGTTAATCATATCTGCAGCTGGGAGGCAGGACTGTGTTTGTCTCGTAGCTGGCTTGGGGGTCAGGGCCAGCCCCGGGCACCCTGACCTCTGACCTTAGCCCTTGTACCAAGTCATGAGCTTTCATATCCCCTCCGCTAATGATATACTATACTTACGTGCTGCCATCATGATAGACTCTTGATGTGGTCTTCTGTGTTGGTTTTTGTCATTTTCAATATCGTATGTTGTACGCACAGGAACAGAGTAGAAGTACGTACAGCTTGATAAAGGATTCAGTAAACATGGCGGTGTACAGTAGGAGCCCGCACTTTTGTAAACACCGATGGCTCCTGTGTACGTGCTTGTACATATAACAGCTCGACGTGCGTTATGTATATATATATATATATATATATATATATATATATATATATATATATATATATATATATATATATATATATATGTGTGTGTGTGTGTGTGTGTGTGTGTGTGTGTGTGTGTGTGTCCTGAGAACAGCTGGAGGCGGGCTCAGGTTTACAGACTTTCCCGGCTCGTCGTACCTCCTGGAGCGTGGGGATGCGAGCACCGACCGTGCTGGTCCTTAGCATGCTGAATCCTGAAGCTGAGCTCAGGTCAAGGTTCATAGCGTCATACTCAGGGGTCATACCGTCCAGGGTTGTCAGGGGGTCTGGTGGGTTCGTGTCAAGATGGCTGTAGAAAACAATTTGTGTTTTTACAGTCAAGTGACAAGAAGAATTCTGTAGTTTTTGCTCCGAGGGAGTTATGCTTTATGGTGGCAGACGCGCAAGCTGCGAGACTGGTGGATGGAATTGGTTGATATCTTTAACATTCTACTCAGTGGCTGAGGCGAAGGCGATGTGGTTCTCATCCTCCCTCCCTCCCTCTCTAGCACGGTGGAAGCTGCCTCTAGCACCTGCAATGGGTAGGTCTGGTTAGTCCTTGGATGTGTGACCACTTGGAAACACCCGGTCTTGCTTTTGCTTAATGGCAAAGTCTCTTTATAAGTGATTCTCTCTCTCTCTCTCTCTCTCTCTCTCTCTCTCTCTCTCTCTCTCTCTCTCTCTCTCTCTCTCTCTCTCTCTCTCTCGCTGTGTCGTATGGTCACCAAACCAAATAACCGGAATTATACAAGTTTGAAAGAATTCGCAAGCAAGAGGAGCGACTTACGGATCACATGATCTATGAGAGGTTAAACCAAGTTGAACTTTACGGCCTTAAAAGAAGGGAGACACGTGATAATTGCGCATGGCAAGCACTTAAAGGAATCATAACACCATATACAGTCCTAAAAGCCTTTCATCGTGGAAAATTAATCGATTTATTAAGTGTACAGTAATATCATTAAGCCAAGGTATACGAAAGACATACGAGTGTGAGATGGATAGACTTTTCGGTACACTACCAAGGGAAATGAGAAACTTGGAGGGCGAGTACAGAGATTTGAAATACACCGAGGTAGATAGTGGGAGATGGTTCCAGACAAACCTATGAATGACGACAGAAAAACGGTATCATTAACCACGCATGACGTGTGGTGAGCGCCAGGCGCTAACCCTTACTTACTGGCAAAATCACGTTGATGGGATGGCCTTAATTAGGCCCTTAGTTGCCCGTGCCGTCTCAGCTAACATGAAAAAAATGTGTTAGCAGTCAGTGAACAGTAGGAAAACAAGCAGTAAACAAAGAATGAATCAACAGATGAGACAAAGTAAACACATGTATACAATAGGAACGATGAGGATCCACCGTAACTTAGTAATGAATAAAGTATATCATCGAAAGATTAACTTTGAAAATGGAAGTTTCTGAAAAACATCATTCACATAAAAATTAGGAACACTTTACAGTAGAACTAAATCAATAAAGAAACGGCAAGATTTTCTTAATAGATATATATAAACTTTTCAAGAACTGTGAAGCAGAGAAATCGGGATTACCCAGTATTGATGGGATCTGTAAACAAAATAAGGTCCAGAGTGAAGGAGTAGAGAGGCTGCAGGAGCGTCGTAGGACTAACCGTCCGGCCAGAACACCTGCACCGCCATCGACCGCCAAGGCTGCATGATTCCCGTATTTCTCACAGGAGGCACAGCGACCTCGGCTGCGGCTGCATTAGCCTCTCTCCTTGCGTGATATAGACGTTCGTGATATCATCGTCGTCTTTTTCCGTTTTGTTCGAGAAAGTAGACATCTGTTACACGGTTATACCTTCACTTGTTATTTTGATACAGTCTGGTGTGTGTGTGTGTATATATATATATATATATATATATATATATATATATATATATATATATATATATATATATATATATATATATATATTCATGCTATTCGCCATTTCCCGCATTAGCGAGGTAGCGTTAAGAACAGAGGACAGAGCCTTTGAGGGAATGTCCTCACTTGGCCCTTTCTCTGTTCCTCTTTTGGAAAATTAAAAAAGGAGAGGGGAGGATTTCCAGTCTCCTGTGTGTGTGTGTGTGTGTGTGTGTGTGTGTGTGTGTGTGTGTGCGTGCTCGCGCGCGCGCAACATAAACATTAGATATGGTACAGATGAACACCTATGTCGCAGTTTTTCCTGGGATGAAAATGCCTGCCGGCAACGCAGATCTTCCTCCCCACCTGCGGCAGATAATAACCGTTCCGCGTTGAGTAGGTCGTGGTGTGGCGTTGATATCGTTCATAATCTGTATCGTCACATAGTGACCGTGGAACGTTACATAGTGACTGTATCGTCACATAGTGACCACTTAACGTCACATAGTGACCATGTATCGTCACATAGTGACCGTGTAACGTTACATAGTGACTATCGTCACATAGTGACCACTTAACGTCACATAGTGACCATGCATCGTCACATAGTGACCGTGGAACGTTACATAGTGACTGTATCGTCACATAGTGACCACTTAACGTCACATAGTGACCATGTATCGTCACATAGTGACCGTGTAGCGTTACATAGTGACTGTATCGTCACATAGTGACCACTTAACGTCACATAGTGACCATGTATCGTCACTTAGTGACCGTGTAACGTTACATAGTGACTGTATCGTCACATAGTGACCACTTAACGTCACATAGTGACCATGTATCGTCACATAGTGACCGTGTAACGTTACATAGTGACTGTGTATCGTCACATAGTGACCACTTAATGTCACATCTTGCGTGTTCTGTTGGAACACCTGACATGACTTGCTGACCCCAGCTCCTCACCAGGGTCCAAGGCTAAACCCATCCCGACCACACGCTCATCCCCCCCCCACCCACCCATCCCCTCCACACTAGGAAGCCCGGAGTTATTACCCAGTCCCTCTACAACCACTCAGTCCGCCCCTACCATCTTCCAGTCCTCCCCACCATTACCCAGTCCACCCACCATCACCCAGTCCACCGCATCATCACCCAGTCCACCGCACCATCACCCATTCCACCCCACCATCACTCAGTCCCCTACCATTACCCAGTCCACCCCACTATCACTCAGTCCTCCCCCATCATCAGTCTGTCCACCCATCACTCAGCCCTACCATCACTCAGTCCATCCCCACCATCACCCAGTCCACCCCACCATCACCCAGTCCACCCCCACCATCACCCAGTACCCACACCATCACTCAGTCCACCCCCACCGTCACCCAGTCCATCCCCAACATCACCCAGTACCAACAACATCACCCAGTACACCCCGCTACCATCTAGTTCATGCTGATGTCACTCGACAACCTCCCTCCATCATATAAATTTACTCCAACAATCACACTATTCTCCAATATGACACCATCAGAATGGCCTTAATCTACCCCAGGGTCACCACACACACACACACACACACACACACACACACACACACACACACACATGTAATAGAAATAATACAATTTTCCAGTGTCTCATCGAGAGGTAGTGCATAATATTGTCTCTCATCAAGACAAAGCGTAATATTGTCTTTCATCGAGAGGCAGTGCATAACATTGTCTCTCCTCAAGAGGCAGTACGTAACATATATGCGTGTGTGTGTGTGACTAAATAGCTGTTTCCAGCCTGCTTGCTTGGGGTTAAGCCGCGGGTGAAGTCACTTTCGGCGAAGCGCAACCTGTCAGTTGAGGAGAGGGAGGAACTTCTCCCCCTGGAGGAGTCCATTTTCCTGCATCTGATTGTAGTGCAAGCTCGAAGCTACATGTGTTCAATGAAGGGAGTTTATATATATATATATATATATATATATATATATATATATGATATAGCTAAATAAAGTGAAATTCTGGCAATTTATAATACCTCTTACACGTACTTTTTTGATTTACAGAATTCATTTAATTAAGGGAATAAGACGCGGAATACTTAAGTAAATTTGCACGGAAGTTTTCTGGGAAGTTGCGATAAATGACCATGTGAAAACATAAGTAGATGTGGTATGACTGTGTAAGGTATTTGATCTTAGAAATTGCTGGCTGTACTTTTTAGATACGGCGATGTTAGCTCCTTGTGGTAAGTTAGGTTGGCGTGTGTCATTATCTGCACTGCACCCCAGACAAGAGAATGCCTAACCAGTTCTCTTCACATTAGTGGACGCTGTTCTGAATACAGTCGATTCTCAAGGGGGCGGCATGACGTTACTACCCATGAACACAGTGGTCCGACCTTTGGTATAATATGATAGCTTGGTCTTCAACTTAATCTGTATGGCACAGGCCAGTAGTCACGCTAGCATACCCAAGGGTAATGCCATTGTGTTCAAGTCTCACCATCTCGCTAAATGGTCGTTCTGTCGTGTTCAAGGGTCGCACCGTCGTGCTCATGGGTGTACCGTCGCTCTCAAGGGAACTATATATAGTTTATGCACTTCATTAGCGAGAGGACTACGAGCTTAGTTGGACCATACCTGGGGTAATGTGGAATTAATAGAAAAAATTGGAACGTTTTTTTTCCCAACATAACCTCCCCTTAACGGATAAACTGAAATGGTCGTTCTTATATTATGTCCATACCTACAATACATTTTCTCCATTACTGAAAGTTGGACGGCTGTGTATATGATGGATGACTTTCCAGACTAAACTGATCTTCCTCATTTAGAGGGATATTTATAAACGTGACTGCTGGTGTGAGATAGTTTTCAATATCATGAAGGCTTAAAGAGTTTATATGGCTGATTTACAGTCTGCATTCAGGTTTTGTTAGTATCGTAAGAATATGATTTACGTAACTTTGTCAGCCAGAGGTCCACAGGAGCATTCACGTTGGGGTGTCAACATATCCGAGGGTGCCAGGCTCACGTCAGCGGCTCCCTGAGTGAGGGTTGCGCCACTCCAGCCTTCCCTCACGCCAACTCTCACGTCCTCACAAGCTCACCAACATGTTACTCATCACATTACTCAACGTTTCCTTAATTTTCCTCATTCTCAGTAACTGTTACATGCTAAGTCAAATGTACTCGTCTAGCTTTTCGAAAATATTATTTCATAACACGATGATATTCGTGGCATAAGGCCACAAGCCAGGGTCACAGGATCACTTAGCTGTGGCAATTACGTAAGGTCATATTGTAGTATCCCTCAACATTCACATTCGTAATATGCTCATCCTCATCATTGGATCTTTAACCCTTTGAACACGTCAGTACGACCCTTGGGTGAGATGGCCTTGCACCTGACGCTTTAAAGTTCACTTCAAAAGTAACGTCACATCCAAGGGTCTTATCCGTCCTGCTCGTTGGCCACATACCTGACATCTTTCTTCATATATGACGTTATGAATTTGATATTGAGGTTGTCACGTCCCTTTCACCCTAGCCACATCACTCTTTGATTTCTTAAGTAATGCCCTCCTTATGTTCCTACCGAATGATACCAAACCTCAGATACTCCTCTGTGCCCATTATATTATCTTAGACCTGCTTGTCGTGATACACATGCAATATTTAACCATGTCTCAAGTACTTGTATGAAAATCAGAATAATTCATAGACTCCCTTCTAAATGAGGTGGCTTAACAAAAACAATAGCTAAGGAGGCTTAGTCATTATGGCACAAAGTATCACTTTATGTACTTGCTGAAACTAGTCAGTCATTAAAGCAAATTAAGAAAGCTACGAATTGTTGTTGTTAGTTTTAGTCATCATTATGTGGCTACGTAATCTGTTTTGTCGTATGCCCACACTACTTTCGTAACCCTTATACTATTAAGTGTTTATTTGTTTACACTAATGGAAAAGCTTCATTGAACTACAAAGATAATCAGTCGAAGCACAGTGTTGTCTGGTCACACCATCATGGAGATGTAGTATCCCGGGGGTCAGCCAAGTACCATCAACCCTCCAATGATCACACATGTAAACAAACCTGCCGTGAGTAGCGGTTCTGCTCCTCTGTTAGTCCGTATCTCCTCCAGACCAAATTCATTTCTTATAAAGTATTTTACATATATTTAGTAGTCGTTAGGGCCTCTACATCCATTAAGTGCTTTCCTGTAGATATGTTTTATTTGCACAGTTTTTGCTGTCAGATGACAGGTAAACTTAGTTCTTAGATGGTGGACTTATATAATAAGCTTCAAAGAATATCTTTTCCATTTTTGTTGTGATACCTTAGGTGTGAAGTGCTCATTTATGTGCCTTGAAAATTTTGATATTGGATAGATTAGAATAATTTATTTGTTTCCTCTCATAAAACCAGCTTTGGATGTTGAGTGATTTTGTATTACTAGTTTAGTATGCACATAATACATGATTTGTGAAACGTGAGCATTATATTTTTTGTTCAATACTAAGCTGTATTAAAGTGGTGAAGGTTATGAATATTACTGAAAATCTAGGTATAATTCATGGTAAAGTACATGAAACACGTAAATTTCAACAGAACTGATGAAAATATTATTGTTCAGTAGTCTAGTTGGAATATATTAATCACACCAATGATAGAGCATCATGCTCACTGCTGATAAATGTCAACAAACAGAAATAGACCAAGTGGTCTATTCCCATCAGACAAATTTAATGTTAAACAATCTTAGCATTGGAATATTTTCATTACCGGAATACATCTTAGCTATTAGGGATTGTTAGTTAAGGTATTCATAGGTTGTGTTGAATTTTTATAAGCGTTTATATGTACTTTTATATCAGTTAATCTCACATTTTCCCAGATATTCGTAACACTGAACCTCATCTCCATATTTAATATCTCTTAATAGGATATGCTTCATAACTGTTATTATATTCTCTAAACACTACACTAGCATTGCAGAACAAAACCCAACTAATATGCAGAGCTATTTTTAGAGCAAGGATAAATAATAATTCATGAAGACTGGTCACATAGTGTTATTAGTGAAATTTTTTCTAAATTCTGAGAAATTCAGTAATTTTAGCTGCAGTTTAGAAGAATTATTATGTACAGTTTTATTGTTATCATTCTTTCCACATTTAGGTATGTGGAAATAATGCAAGATAGGGAATTTACAAGAAGAGCATATGATAGTACAATTAAAAGGGTTGATGTGAGAGGAAAGTCACCTGTGTCGTGGAGTAATAGAATGGAAGAATACTGGAGCAAGAGGAATGGTATGTGCTAGGGAGGCATATAAGGACAGGGATAAGTGGAGACTCTTTTGCTGTGGCTGCACTGTTGATGAAAGTTCTCTTAGGGAATGGGCATCAGAGACATAGATAAATAGGTAGATTATCATTGAATGGGTGGCATATATCAAATGATCGAGTAAGAGGCCTACCTATCGTAGGTAAAGTTTCATTTCAGGAGCATATCATTACTTAGTGACGGAGACAAGAATAATTATTACTTTAACATGTGTTCCACATCAAATAGGGTGTCCAAAAAATGGCCAGCCAATGGTTGAGACATTAGCTTTGCAAGGCTGATTCTTGCTAGAGATGCAGAACAGTATCCACTTGTTTCACCTCATGTAAGTGGGAATGGAGTAAACGAAAATAGATTGTTAGGAAATGATAATGATAATAATAGTAGAAGTAGTAGCAGGAATAATAATAGTAAAGATAATGAGAATAATGATGGTAATAATAATGATTTTAATAATGATGCTTATAAGGATGATAGTAGTTGATGATGATTGTAATGATAATGATACTCCACATTTTATTGAATTAACTGCAACCAAAGGCTGAAAATATGTAGATTGAGTATGTACAGTAAATAGGGGGTTATAAAAGGGAGGGATATCAAGGAGGGTCTTTAAGCACATACAAAGAAGGTGGGAGCTTGTTGAACAGGCATTGTTTTACACAAAGATGGAAGTTTATATGTATTACCAGTTATGTAATAGGATCACAGCACAGCAGTTGGGATGGGATTGTTCTTGCAGTGGTCTGAGCAAGATTGTACAACTGTGAAACTGTCCACCAGGCAAAGCTGGGATAGGATCTTTGATGAAGAGGGTGTAAAAATCAGCACCTTTTCCCCTCAGTTTAAGACTGAAGTTAATTGTCTTTAACTCCTTAAGTAAAGTTTGTAAATCAAGTTATTAGTGATGCACCTGTAAGAAAAACACTTTCACTTGTTGTTTAGACAGTTTTATTTCATTTCCTTAATGTCAACATTTGATTGTTGAAACTTATGAAAATAGATATCATTTGTAGATGATTTTTTGCCTTTTTTATTGCAGGATAACTAAATGATGAGTGGAATTTGCTTAGTAAGGAGTCTACATATCCTTGGAGATCATGCTGTTTGTGCAAGTGGAAGAATTTTCCTGAGTATGGCTTCAAAGCCATCACGCAGAATACAGCCATGGATGCGGGGCTTTTCAGGATCTTGTATCAGATATAACATTCAGCCTGAGGTATACAAATTGTTATGATATGTAATGTTGTATACTGTATATCAGACTTTTTATTTTATGAGTTGTAAGAGGAAACAGCATTCATTTTGGTGATAGTTGGAAGAAGTAATCACATTTTTATTTTTATATATGGAGATACCCAGAAATGTAAGATATCTTTGGTCAATACCCTGAAATTGGTATCCATCTGTACAGAAGTGGTTCATATAAACATGATTTGCACAAATTGGATGTACATGCTTATACTTCTTGTGGATGCTGGCTCGGAGATTGCATGAAAATCAATTGAAATTTTGTGAATTGCATGTACTGTATTAAAGTATTGTAGACTTTTTGTACATATTCACCACATCCCACATTAGCGAGGTAGTGTTAAGAACAGAGAACTGAGCCTTAGGGGGAAAAAATCCTCACTTGGCTTCCTTCTCTGTTCCTTTTGGAAAAGTAAAACCTGGAGAGGAGGATTTCCAGGTCTCCGCTCCCTCTCCTTTGAGTCACCTTCTACGACATGCAGGGAATATGGAGGTAGAATTCTTTCTCCCCTACCTCAGGGATATTGTAGATATGTATCATTGTATATTTTTTAGAGGTGGCTGCTAGTCAGAATTATATTTAATCACATTTTAGACCAGCTAGTGTTTTTATTCACAAAGTTACAATGGCAGCAGCAAATTATTCTTTATTCTTAAAGTGCATCAAGAATACATCATTTCATAAGGCCTCCAGAAACATGTTCCCATTCCTTGAAGTAAAATTTTGTGACTCTTAACACAATTTCCAGGCTTCTTCATATTGTAACACTTACCTCTTTTTTCAAGAGTAAGGACAGCAAAGATAGACAGAAATTTTCTTGTTTTTTATCAGTTGGTGAATCATATATGTGATATTGATAAAAGTCACCATCTTTACAGGAGGCTGAAGTAGTGAGTGGATTAAGGATGAGGGCATGGCAGATTTCTGGTTATGATGGTGTTGAAGGACTCTCTTTGAGCTATGTGCGAGTGCCACCTGTTCTTCGACCTGGAGATGTGCTTGTCCGAGTTCATGCTGCCTCTGTTAACCCAATCGACACAAATATCATGAGTATCTATCCTCTGTGGATATATTTCATAACTATATTTTGAGTTTTGGTTATTTTAGTAAAGGGATGATTGGTGTAGATGTTGGGCCATTTGGATTCTAGTTATATGATTCTTTTGAAGGAACAGTGGTTCCAACAATGTTGTATGGTTGTGAGACATGGGCTATAGATAGGGTTGTGCAGAGTAGGGTGGATGTACTGGAAATGAGATGTTTGAGGACAATATGTGGTGTGAGGTGGTTTGATCGAGTAAGTAATGAAAGGGTAAGAGAGATGTGTGGTAATGAAAAAAGTGTGGTTGAGAGAGCAGAAGAGGGTGTTTTGAAATGGTTTGGTCACATGGAGAGAATGAGTGAGGAAAGATTGATAAAGAGGATATATGTGTCAGAGGTGGAGGGAACGAGGAGAAGTTGGAGACCAAATTGGAGGTGGAAAGATAGAGTGAAAAAGATTTTGAGTGATCAGGACCTGAACATGCCGGAGGGTGAAAGACGTGCAAGGAATAGAGTGAATTGGAACGATGTGGTATACCAGGGTCAATGTGCTGTCAGTGGATTGAACCAGGGCATATGAAGCGTCTGGGATAAACCATGGAAAGCTCTGTGGGGCCTGGATGTGGAAAGGGAGCTGTGGTTTCAATGCATTATACATGACAGCTAGAGGCTGAGTGTGAATGAATGTGGCCTTTGCTGTCTTTTCCTAGCGCTACCTCGCGCACATGAGGGGGGGAGGGGGTTGCCATTTCATGCATGGCAGGGTGGCGACAGGAATGAATAAAGGCAGACAGTATGAATTATGTACATGTGTGTATATTTATATGTCTGTGTATGTATATATATGTATATGTTGAGATGTATAGGTATGTATATGTGCGTGTGTGGACGTGTATCTATATACATGTGTATGTGGGTTGGTTGGGTCATTCTTTTATCTGTTTCCTTGCACTACCTCGCTAATGCGGGAGACAGCGACAAAGTATGATAAGTAGATAGATAAAATATGTATTATCCCTGCATGTCATAGTAAGCAACTAAGAGGGGAGGGAGCAGGGCGCTGGAAATCCTCCCTCCCGTTTTTCACTTTTCCAAAAGAAATGGAACCGAGAGCTGGGCCAAGTGAGGATATTCCCTCTAAGGCTCAGTCCTCTGCTCTTAATGCTTCCTTGCAAGTGCGGGAAATGGCATATATGTGTGACACATATATCCTCCTTGTCAATCTTTCCTCACTCATTCTCTTCATATGTTCGAACCTTTTCAACACACCCTCTTCTACTTTATCCTTGTACTTTGATTTTGCTCTCCCATTCTATCCCTGGGGATAGGGGAGTAAGAATACTTCCCACGTATTCCCTGCGTGTCATAGGAGGCGACTAAAAGGGGAGGGAGCGGGGGCCTGGAAATCCTCCCCTCTCGTTTTTTTTTATTTTTTATTTTTTTTTTTTTATAATTTTCCAAAAGAAGGAACAGAGTGGGGCCAGGTGAGGACATTCCAAAAAAGGCCCAGTCCTCTGTTCTTAAAGCTACCTCGCTAATGCGGGAAATGGCGAATAGTTTAAAAGAAAGAAAGATTCTTTGGATATAGAAGATTATAAATAGGGTTGTAGTCATCAGTCATCTGTCATGTCAAAGAGCATATACATGGTGTTGTACAAGCTTTAGGGATTATATATGTAACTTTGATTGTGATTGCCAAGAGAGTAATACATGAACGCTAAAGGATAAAGCAGTTTTATGTGGCTGGACTGTACATGTACCCAGCCCACAATGTGGTGAGGGAATAATATGGTGTTTCAGGAAAAGTGTACAAGCTTGTTTGTTCATGGACATGAATGTTAGATGCTCATAGTCATAGTTACTACATTGACAAGGTGAAGGTTGAGCTAATTTGTAATGCATTAGTTTTTCCATATTAGTGTTAAGAAATTTTAGGTGTGGCGTTAAAGCAATTTAGTACCAGCTGAGATGCAGACTTATTTATAATCAGTAATGCACTGACTTGCTAAATAATTTCAGATGGTTATGGTAGTACAGTGCTGAATATAATGAGATTGCTGGGACGAGTAGAGCAAGGCATCATTGATGGTAACCAGATTGAGTTTCCATTGACAGGTCAGTGTAGAATGCATAAGTAAATGTAATGATTATCATGCCTGACATGTGATTCACACTTATTCATAATTTGGAATATGCATAACATATTCTGCATTAACATCATAGATACATGTATACATATTTTCCCCTCCAGTTAAAGAAGCTGAAACCTATCATAGGAAACTCAGCCACCTCAACTTAACAAATTACAAGCACTCCCCATCGTTTGTCATCCATGAATGAATTAGTTAACCAGGAGGGGCGTGGGATGATAGTTGAATAAATTTACATGCCACCACTGGGTTCTTGTTATTTTGTGTTTCCTGTATAACTTTTGAACTTGAATGAAGCTAGGGATTGGGTTGACACTGTGAAAAAGTACTGTCCACAAGCAGATGATGAGTCATGTCTCATCTTCAGGGCCTTACATTTTAAGGTCAAGGTCACAGCGGGGGTCATATTTTTGCAGCAGGGTTCATCATATATTTCTTTTTAATCTCCATAACTTTGAAAGTAATGGAGGTATTGGGATGATTTTTTATACAAGTATTACCCACCAGTGGATGAAATGTCATGACCTATACTCAGAGCCATACCTTTGAGGTTAAAGTCACAGCTGGGGTCACAATGTTCACAGCAGAGTTCATGGTATTTTTTTGTATCTGCTTCATAACTATGTAAGGAAAGAAGGTTTTGGAAGATGCTTTGTCCAAGTATTATCCAATGGCAGGTGAAATGTCATGATCCATCCCCAGAGTCTTACTTTTAAGGTTAAAGTCACAGGTAGGAACATAATCTTCACAGCAAGGTTCTTGGTATTTTTTGTTTCTATTCCATAACTTTGGAATCAGTTGAGGGACTGGGATGATTTTTTTTACAGGTATTATGAACAGTGAGATAGTATGCTATGATCCACCCTCAGAGCCAAGTTTATTGCAGGGATCATGATTTTTTCATGTTTGCTTCTTTCTCTTTCAGTTGGACGAGACTTTGCAGGTGAGGTAGTGAGTGTGGGTCTTGGGGTGAAGGATGTAGCAGTTGGTGATCAAGTCTTTGGTGTTGTTAGTCCTCATTCCCAAGGCTCACATGCTGAATATGTTGTTACTACAGCATCAAATGTAAGTTATTTGATTTTCTTCTTTAGGTTGTGTTGTGGAGGTTGTACTGTAAAGATAACTGTAACTTATTTGATTTTCTTCTTTAGGTTGTGTTGTTGAGGTTGTACTGTAAAGATAACTGTTTTATGCATATATACTTGTACTTTCTCATTGCTACTAAGCTTAGGACTATCACATTCGTAGGAGCTAAGACTTTATTTAGTAGTAACTTTATGGTGAGGAATCAAGCACTGGAGAAATGTGTTAGGGTATGCTATTATTTTGATATATATAGAAAGGTGTGCATTAGGTAGTAAGCCGTTAACTAGCAGCCCAGGGTGGTACTACACTCCAGACTTAGGAGTGTTTAAGTGGTGCCCGAAACCATCATAGGATTGCTGGTCTTACTATCTGTATCATGAAAACAAGACTACCAGGCTAATCATGCCATTTTCTCTGTGCAGGTACCATACACCATCTCAGACGTCACTTATTTTCTTCACATACTTCTTTTGCCATCCAACAAATGGCATCACGGGTGCAAAGAATTTCCATGTTCCCTTTTGATTCTTCTGCCAATGAGGAGGAGCGCTTAGATGGTAGAAGTACAGACTCCTCCCACAACCTTTCCCGTTCTTATTGATCTGCCTCTTTTTCCTATTCACTATGCCAGTACTTTTGATCTCTCAGGTAACTTCTTTTCTGTTGAACATCATCTGTCTAGTACCTTTCCTAATATCTTCCTTTTCTTCTGAAACCCAGATAGCAAATGAAGTTCTCACTAGTCCCTTTTCTATATCCATTCGTAATCTCCACTTATGATTCCAGTTTAAAGGTGGTGTCTGTGCATATTCCAGCATCAACACACCTGTTGCATGCCTCAAGGACCTTGAGTCCCCAAACTTAGATGTTGTCTGGCTCAAGGTCTGTATCCCAGCTACCACACTTTTCCTTCATTTTGCTTACTGCTCTCCTGTTTCTGCAAATTTTACATTTTTTATTGACTATCAGAACTTCATGCATGTCTTTCACCCTCCTGCATTGCTTGCCCAAAATCTTTTTCACTCCATCCTTCTATCTTTAATTTAGTCATCCCTTTCTCCGTGTTCCCTCCACTTCTGATGCATATATCGTTTTTCTCAACCTTTCCTCACTCATTCTCTTCATATGTCCAAACACTTTCAGCTCACCCACTTCTGCTCACTCCACAACTCATTTTATCACCCCACATCTCTCTTACCCTTTCATTACTTACTCAATTAAACTCACCCCACATCTCTCTTACCCTTTCATTACTTACTCAATTAAACTCACCCCACATCTCTCTTACCCTTTCATTACTTACCCAATTAAACCATCTCATACCTCATGTTGTCCTCACATTTCATTTCCAACACATCCACCCTCTTCCACACAGCCTTATCTGTGGCCCACGCCTCACATCCATATGGTATTGTTGGGACAACTGTTCCTTCAGGCAAACCCATTTTTGCCCTTCTAGATAACATTTTCTCCATCTACACATTCTTCATTGCTCCCAGAACCTTTGCCCCCTCCTCCACCTTATGACTCACTTCCACTTCCATAGGTTCATTTGCTGCCATGTCCATTCTCAGATAACTAAAACACCACATTTTCTCCAGTTTTTCATCATTCAAACTCACACCCCACCTAATCTGTCCCTCAATCCTGCTAAACCCGGTAACCTTGCTTTTTTTCTTATCTGCTCTCAACTTTCTCCTTTCACAAACTCTTCCATACTCAGTCACCAACTTCTACAATTCCTCACTCAAGTCTACCACCAGCACTGTATCATCAGCAAACAACAACAGACTCACTTTCTTGGTCCTTTCATCCCCCCACAGACTGCATACTTGCCCCTCTCTCCAAGACTTTTGCATTTACCTCCCTCTGTTCATAAACAAATTTAACAACTAGGGTGACACTATACACCCCTGCTGCATACCAACCTCACTTAGAATCATTCGCTCCTCTCTTCCTACTCATACACAAACTTTAAACCTAATAAAAACTTCTCTGCTTCTAGCAGCTTTCCTCCCACATTGTATATTCTTAAGTTTCACAATGCATCTCTGTTAACCCGATCATATGCCCTCTCCGGTTCCATAAATGCCACATGCAAATCCATTGGTTTTTCTAAGTATATCTCACACATTCTTTAACGCAACACCGGATCCACACATCCTTTACCATTTTTGAAACCACACTGTTTATCCCCAGTCTGATGTGCTGTACATGCCTTCACCCTTGCAATCAACACCCTCCCATTCAACTTATCTTATGTCTTCATCAAACCACTCTCCATTAGTCTTTCATTTTGCATATCACCCTTACCCAAACACCATACATGTACCACTCTATCATCAAACACAGTTAAACTTTCCTTCAAAATAATCACTCCATCACCTTCTCACTTCATCACTACCTGTTTTCACTTTTCTTTTTACCTCCTTGCTTTCCCCAATCCTCATTTGCCTTCTTTTCAACCCCTGCATCTTGCTTTTGACCTGCTGCTTTCTTTTATATGTCCCTCAATCATTTGCACTCCTTCCCTGTAAGTACTGCCCAAACAGCTCTCTCTTCTCTTTCATTAGCAACTGTACTTTCTAATTTTCCCACCTCCTACCTTTCACATGCCACACATATCTCTTGCTGATGTCATCACTGCTTTTCTAATTACCTCCCATTTCTCGCCCACTCCACTAGCTTCAATTACTCTCACCCTTTGCCATTCTACTCACAGTCTCTCTGAGTATTTCTTTTCACAAGTCTCTTCTCCAGGCTCACTTACTCTCATGACTCTTCTTACTGACATTGTTTCCTCGTACTCAAAAACCTCAATAAGTCGTGACCCTTGCCTCCAAAAGACAGTGATCAGACATCCCAGGATCTGCCTTTTTCAGCACATTTACATCCAAAAGTCTCTCTTTTACATGCCTGTTGACTGACATGTAATCCAATGATTCCCGCTAACCATCTCTTTTACTAACATATGTATATTTATGTACATCCCTCTTTTCAAACCAGTTATTTTCAATAACCTGTCCTTTTTTGGCACACAGCTCCACATGCTGTTCACAATTTCTGTTCATAACATGATTACGCCATGCACCCTAATTTTACCCTCAACTGCCACTTTACTTACCGTCATATTTGAATCACCCATCTCTAATACCCAGTGTCTTATGTCAAAACTGCTGACACATGCAGCAATTCCCGGAGCACTTGCCTCCCTTGATCTTTCTTCTTATGCCCATGTGCATAAGCACTAATAAAAACCCTTCTTTTGCCATCCACTTTCAGTTTTACCCACATCAATCTAGAATTTACTTCTCTTCAACTTTATCACATACTCCCACAACTCCTGCTTCAGTAGTAGTGCTACTCCCTTCTTATCTCTTGTCCTCTTACCCCTGACTTTACTCCTAAAACATTTCTAAACCATTCTTCCCCTTCACCCTTGAGCTTTGTTTTACTTATAGCCAGAATCCAGCTTTCTTTCCTCAAACAAACCACTTATCTCTCCTGTCTTCTCATCTTGGTTACATGTACATTCATTTAGACATCCCAGCTTGCGCCTTCAAGAAGGATGAGCACTCCTTGCTTGACTCCTTTTTCTGTTTCCTCTTTTAGAAATTGAAATACAAGAAAGGGGAGGGGGTTCCATCTCCAAACCCCTTTAGTCACTTTCTGTGACATACAGGGAATATGTAGGTAGAATTCTTTTTCCCCTACCACAGGGATAATACCCTAGCCTGAGCCAAGTACCCAGTTTATCATCTTAACTCCATGGGTGGATGAACAGCTGGGTTTGTTTTGGACTAACTACCAGAAACCTGGATTTGAACCTATGTGCTCGACCCTGGGCAGCCCATGAATATATCACAGTCAGGAACGCTAACCGCTTCAAGACGGAGTCCATAATCTGCATCTCTGCCCATCTCTCAATCCGGTATTCCTCACAACTTTCCTCTTTCCTATGATGGTTCTGCAATTCCTCCTCTTAACTTAATAAATGTACTTTTTATTACTGTAGCATCCACTCTATCTTGAAAACTGCACATAACGGAGTAGTTAAGTCTGCCTCTAAGAAACTAGGAATCCTGTTTAGTTGTCAGAATTTCTTTTCTTCTGAACAGCTTCTCATTTTATGCAAAGGATTGATCTGTCATTGTATGTGGAACCTTACTCTGTCTTACTTGACAGAGTTTAGTTGAAAGTGATTTGTCTCATCAGCTCTCCCAGGCTAACTTCAGAAATTGACCCACTTGCCCTATGCCACAATGTTGGTTCACTCTCCTTCTTCTATAGGAATCACTTTGGTTTTTGCTTTTGGGAGCTGGCTGCTTGTGTGCTACCACTGCTTGCTAGACCACACAATGCTTGGCAAGCTGCTGTATCACATGATTGCTGTATGATCATTGGCAACTCAAGATAGGGCTGTTTTGATTTTTTCTTTCCCTGCACCTCAAAGTTTGGAGCTTTACCCTCTCATTTCTTTCCCAATATATATGAAGTGGCACTTTTTATGATGCTTTGCACTTCCTCCAAAATTTGTAAATACTTTCCCTTGTTTCTTGTTTTTCCCTTTTATCAATTTGTTCATATTTCAGTTAAGGTATGACTTTGATGTAGACTTTTGTATGTAATTGGAGCCTCCAGTACACACACACACACAAAAAAAAAAAAAGAAGAAATATCTGCCCTTCTATGTAATGTATGTAAGGTGTAGTAACAGATATACAAATTGGTATGATTTACACAACTAAAATTTGTGTGCACTTTTGTGTAGGATGAAATGTATCAGCAATTACAGTCTAGTACTGAAGAAAAACTGATTCACTCAGAACTTCAGTTGTTAGTTTAGTATTAAGTTTTCCGTAACCTTTTATGTAAAAAATTGATTTAACAGATGTACAGATAACCTTGTTTACATGAAAAGTATCTCATATTCTAGTTTTTTCGTATATTTTGATTATTCTGGATTTTTTACGTCCATTAGGTGCTCTATGAACAGAAGAAGGAACTGTACCTCACATTAGTCATAGCTCTGTTTTACTCTGTAAATCTATAAGGATTTCACTCTAACTCTGTTACATGTTATTCTGGCTAATGCTCATTTGTAGAGAAAAAACTGTATAGTAAACAAAGGTAAAGTTTATGTAAGGTTCTACCTCCTTCATGTGAGCATACTCTTTGAAGCCTATAGGTCATAGTCCAGACATGAGAAATGTTGGTTTCAGAGTATGAAAAACCACTCTATTACTGGTGGCAGATCCCTATTAGGATCCATTTATTTTTTTCCATCCTTCTCTTTTCCCCTCTATCCTTTTTGAAAAACCTTTTCTTGAGTCCTTAAAGGAGTAGGAACAAGACTCAGACCCCAGTGGATAGTGATAGCTGTGGACTTGTGGCTTGGAACTGCCACCTGCACTTTCATGCAATTGATTTTATGGGACATGGCTAATGTGTATGTAGTTGTTTGGTGTGTATAAATGAGCATTTGCTTGCCTGTAGAAATTTGGTGGTAGATGGGATGACATTTAGTTGGATAAACATGTGTCATCTCATATACCAATACCTGTATAAGACAAAGCCAAATGTAACTATTATGTATATATTTGTGGTAGGTTTGCTTGATGCCTAACAATGTTAGTGCTGAAGAGGCTGCATCCATCCCATATGTTGGGCTGACAGGCTGGAGTGCCGTGATGATTACGGGCATGCTAACTCCTAATGCAGCACCATGGTCACGTGTTTTGGTTCTAGGGGCCTCAGGTGGAGTGGGAACCTTCATCTGCCAGCTTTTATCATCTTGGGGAACTCAGGTCAGCTATAGTTTTTTCAAGTATGGTTAAATTATCATTATATTCTATCGACTGTTTCACAGATTGTTTCATTGTATTGCCTATCACTATCTGATGATTAAAGATGAACTACAGCTATCTTAGGTTTAGAGATGTCATCTGTATTATACGCCCACCTGAATTCCTCTTGACTTTTCTTCTTTTAAACTGAAGTTGTGAAAATTTCAGGTTGTGGGTGTGTGTAGTACAGATAGCTTGGATTTAGTGACCAGTTTAGGTGCAGAAGCAGTGGATTACCAAGACCCAGCTACAAAAGAAATGCTTATCGCAGATGGAAGGTGGGGAGAAGCTCTTTTGTTATTTATGATATTTCCACTTGCAGTTGGTTTAGTACTTTTACTGCCGATACCCTCTCTCATTGGTAGCAGAGAAAGGCAGGACTCCAAAGACTTTTTTGCACCACAGGATGCAGGGATCTAGGAGCCAGAAGCATGTTCGACTCTGACATGTTTGTACTTCAAGTTTTTTAATGTGAAAAGGGAGGGAAAGAGAAAGATTGCGATCATAGAAAGTGAAAATGAGTAGAATATGTGAATGATGTATGTAGGTAGGTGATGTTGAGACTAGTATGGTTGGTCTTTTATAATGACAGCAAGTGAGACAGGCAATCCTGACATGGCAATGTACATTAGCTCTGGACCCTACTTTTAGATTACTAAGTATGGACGGTATTACTGCCCTTTGTGGTTGCTGTCTATAATCTACTGCCCACAAAGTTGCTCACAGGATAGGTATGGGTAAAGAAATATGCCTTTAATGAGCCAGAGTCTTAGGAATGGCCAGTACTGTACCACCTAAGACTTCCATGTCACTGACAGAAGAGTCATGCATTTATAGGAATGGTATAGGTATAGTTGAAGGGATATGCCATAGGTGAGCTAGGGTCTTGTAACAGGCAAATGCTTTTATGTCTTTGACACACACACACACACACACACACACACACACACACACACACACACACACACACACACACACCCAACTGCCAGTCAGTGTATTAAGGTAGGATTGTACTGGTAGGTTCTTTGTTTCATTGTTTTTTTTTTTTTTTTTATACTTTGTCGCTGTCTCCCGCGTTTGCGAGGTAGCGCAAGGAAACAGACGAAAGAAATGGCCCAACCCCCCCCCCCATACACATGTATATACATACGTCCACACACGCAAATATACATACCTACACAGCTTTCCATGGTTTACCCCAGACGCTTCACATGCCTTGATTCAATCCACTGACAGCACGTCAACCCCGGTATACCACATCGCTCCAATTTACTCTATTCCTTGCCCTCCTTTCACCCTCCTGCATGTTCAGGCCCCAATCACACAAAATCTTTTTCACTCCATCTTTCCACCTCCAATTTGGTCTCCCTCTTCTCCTTGCTCCCTCCACCTCTGACACATATATCCTCTTGGTCAATCTTTCCTCACTCATCCTCTCCATGTGCCAAAGCACCCAAACCACTTCAAAACACCCTCTTCTGCTCTCTCAACCACGCTCTTTTTATTTCCACACATCTCTCTTACCCTTACGTTACTCACTCGATCAAACCACCTCACACCACACATTGTCCTCAAACATCTCATTTCCAGCACATCCATCCTCCTGTGCACAACTCTATCCATAGCCCACGCCTCGCAACCATACAACATTGTTGGAGCCACTATTCCTTCAAACATACCCATTTTTGCTTTCCGAGATAATGTTCTCGACTTCCACACATTCTTCAAGGCCCCCAGAATTTTCGCCCCCTCCCCCACCCTATGATCCACATCCGCTTCCATTGTTCCATCCGCTGCCAGATCCACTCCCAGATATCTAAAACACTTCACTTCCTCCAGTTTTTCTCCATTCAAACTCACCTCCCAATTGACTTGACCCTCAACCCTACTGTACCTAATAACCTTGCTCTTATTCACATTTACTCTTAACTTTCTTCTTTCACACACTTTACCAAACTCAGTCACCAGCTTCTGCAGTTTCTCACATGAATCAGCCACCAGCGCTGTATCATCAGCGAACAACAACTGACTCACTTCCCAAGCTCTCTCATCCCCAACAGACTTCATACTTGCCCCTCTTTCCAAAACTCTTGCATTTACCTCCCTAACAACCCCATCCATAAACAAATTAAACAACCATGGAGACATCACACACCCCTGCCGCAAACCTACATTTACTGAGAACCAATCACTTTCCTCTCTTCCTACACGTACACATGCCTTACATCCTCGATAAAAACTTTTCACTGCTTCTAACAACTTTCCTCCCACACCATATATTCTTAATACCTTCCACAGAGCATCTCTATCAACTCTATCATATGCCTTCTCCAGATCCATAAATGCTACATACAAATCCATTTGCTTTTCTAAGTATTTCTCACATACATTCTTCAAAGCAAACACCTGATCCACACATCCTCTACCACTTCTGAAACCACACTGCTCTTCCCCAATCTGATGCTCTGTACATGCCTTCACCCTCTCAATCAATACCCTCCCATATAATTTACCAGGAATACTCAACAAACTTATACCTCTGTAATTTGAGCACTCACTCTTATCCCCTCTGCCTTTGTACAATGGCACTATGCACGCATTCTGCCAATCCTCAGGCACCTCACCATGAGTCATACATACATTAAATAACCTTACCAACCAGTCGACAATACAGTCACCCCCTTTTTTAATAAATTCCACTGCAATACCATCCAAACCTGCTGCCTTGCCGGCTTTCATCTTCCGCAAAGCTTTCACTACCTCTTCTCTGTTTACCAAATCATTTTCCCTAACCCTCTCACTTTGCACACCACCTCGACCAAAACACCCTATATCTGCCACTCTATCATCAAACACATTCAACAAACCTTCAAAATACTCACTCCATCTCCTTCTCACATCACCACTACTTGTTATCACCTCCCCATTTGCGCCCTTCACTGAAGTTCCCATTTGCTCCCTTGTCTTACGCACTTTATTTACCTCCTTCCAGAACATCTTTATATGTGCTTATTGTTTGTGGTTGCTATGTAGCCATTGATTGTTCAGAGTCTTTGACTTTGTTTGTGTTGCAGCTTTGTTATATTTGCTTTTGACAGTATGGATGACCAGGCAGATAAGGTATAGTGTAAGCATGGACATATCATTCACAACAAAGGCTACTTCTTTTTACACTCATGCTATTATGTTTTTAACATTCATGATTTGCTAGTAACTGGGTTTAGTATGGATAAGTGAGGCATTGTTCTTCAGGGAGAGCCCAAACATGGCTTTTGTCGTATGTCAAAGGTGTATATACATTTGGAGCTACTATTTTTTAAAACTGGCAGAAATATTGTGATATTGTGATCAGGGTTTATAGTAACATCAAAGTGAGGTGTCAGGGTTTACAGTAACAAAGTGTGTCACTGTGTATAGGTACTCAGATTTTCATATAGCTGTCATTCATTTGCTTTATTCACACTCTTGAATATTCATTACTGACGTCTTTTTTTTTTAACTTTACTGCCAGTATTATGTTCCCTTTTGCTTGCTGTGTTATTAACATCATATCTTGATTTATAACTGAGAAGTTTAAGTTTTAGACAATGTCCACTGTATAAGACTTTGTTTGATTATAGTGTTTAACTTCCTTTATATTCCAGGTATAATTTCTTGATTGCTGTAGTTCCAAGTTGATTATTGAACCATTTCCTTAAAATTGTTATGCATGCTTTATACCTGATCTTTAAATACAGAACTGATTACAGTAAACTTGGATTTTTTACACTGTTGATTTTGTAACAAATGTAAGATAATGTAGAAGCATTTATGGTAATATGATGTCTTTTCTTAACAGTTTTGATCTTGTGATAAATGCAGCTGGTGAGGATGACTTCGATTATTTGAAGGCCTTGAAGCCCTGGATGGGATCATCTTATGTTACCCTGTCTCCTCCACTGTTGCGGAATATAGATGACATGGGGCTGGTAGCTGGGCTGTGCAGGGTAACATTCCATCTGTGATTAGGGTTTTATGCATTTATATTATTTTATATTTATTTATTATACTTGATTGCCGTTTCTCGCGTTAGCGAGGTAATGCCAGGAAACATGAAAAATGGCCCATCCACTCATATACACATATATGTACATAAACACCCATACATGCTCATATACATACTTATACATATGCATATATACTCATACATAAACATATACATACATACACATGTACATATTCCTACTTGCTTGCCTTCATCCATTCTTGCCGCCACCCTGCCCCACAGGAAACAGCATCACTACCCCCTGTTTCAGTGAGGAAAACAGACAAAGAAGGCCATATTAGTTCAAGATCATTCTCTAGCTGTCATGTTTAATGCACCAAAACCACAGCTCCCTATCCACATCCAGGCCCCATAGACCTTTCCATGGTTTATCCCAGATGTTTCACATGCCCTGGTTCAGTCCATTGACAGCACATTGACCCTGGTATACCACATCATTCCAGTTTATTCTATTCCTTGCATGCCTCTCACCATCCTGCATGCTCAGGCCCCAGTCACTCAAAATAGAATGATTTGGGATGATGTGGTATACCGGAGTCGACGTGTTGTCAGTGGACTGAACCAGGGCATGTGAAGAGTCTTGGGTAAACCATGGAAAGGTTTGTGGGGCCTGGATGTGGATAGGTAGGTGTGGTTTCGGTGCATCACACATGACAGCTACACAATGAGTGTGAATGAATGTGGCCTTTTTGTCTGTATTCCTGGCACTACCTTGCTGGAGCAGGGAATAGCGATGCTGTTTTCCTTTGTGGTGGGTACCGACAGAAATGGATGAAGGCACGCAAGTGTGAATATGTACATGTGTATGTATGTAATGTCTGTGTATGTGTATGAATATGTACGTATATGTTGATGTGTATATGTATGTGTATGTGGGCATTAATGTACATATATGTGTATATGAGTGGATGGGCCATTCTTTGTCTGTTTCCTGGCACTACCTTGCTGATATGGGAAACAGCAATTATGTATGATAATAATAAAATAAAAAAATTTCATATATATTTGTCATTTTTCCGAATTACCAAGGTAGTGTTGAGAAAAGGGGACTGAGCCTTAGAGGGAATATCCTCACTTGGCCCTCTTTTCTGTTCCTTTTTTTTTGGGGGGGGAGAGAGAGAGAGAGAGAGAGAGAGAGAGAGAGAGAGAGAGAGAGAGAGAGAGAGAGAGAGAGAAAGAATGGGAATGAATAAAGGCAGACAGTATGAATTATGTACATGTGTATATATGTATATGTCTGTGTGTGTATATATGTATATGTTGAGATGTACAGGTATGTATATTTGTGTGTGTGGATGTGTATGTATATACATGTGTATGTGGGTGGGTTGGGCCATTCTTTCGTCTGTTTCCTTGCGCTACCTCGCTAATGCGGGAGACAGCGACAAAGCAAAATAAATAAATAAATAAATATATTATTTATATTTATAGTGTACGTGTAGGAAGAGAGGAAAGTGATTGGTTCTCAGTGAATGTAGGTTTGCGGCAGGGGTGTGTGATGTCTCCATGGTTGTTTAATTTGTTTATGGATGGGGTTGTTAGGGAGGTGAATGCAAGAGTTTTGGAAAGAGGGGCAAGTATGAAGTCTGTTGGGGATGAGAGAGCTTGGGAAGTGAGTCAGTTGTTGTTCGCTGATGATACAGCGCTGGTGGCTGATTCATGTTAGAAACTGCAGAAGCTGGTGACTGAGTTTGGTAAAGTGTGTGAAAGAAGAAAGTTAAGAGTAAATGTGAATAAGAGCAAGGTTATTAGGTACAGTAGGGTTGAGGGTCAAGTCAATTGGGAGGTGAGTTTGAATGGAGAAAAACTGGAGGAAGTGAAGTGTTTTAGATATTTGGGAGTGGATCTGGCAGCGTATGGAACCATGGAAGCGGAAGTGGATCATAGGGTGGGGGAGGGGGCGAAAATCCTGGGAGCCTTGAAGAATGTGTGGAAGTCAAGAACATTATCTCGGAAAGCAAAAATGGGTATGTTTGAAGGAATACTGGTTCCAACAATGTTGTATGGTTGCGAGGCGTGGGCTATGGGTACAGTTGTGCGCAGGAGGATGGATGTGCTGGAAATGAGATGTTTGAGGACAATGTGTGGTGTGAGGTGGTTTGATCGAGTAAGTAACGTAAGGGTAAGAGAGATGTGTGGAAATAAAAAGAGCGTGGTTGAGAGAGCAGAAGAGGGTGTTTTGAAATGGTTTGGGCACATGGAGAGAATGAGTGAGGAAAGATTGACCAAGAGGATATATGTGTCGGAGGTGGAGGGAACGAGGAGAAGAGGGAGACCAAATTGGAGGTGGAAAGATGGAGTGAAAAAGATTTTGTGTGATCGGGGCCTGAACATGCAGGAGGGTGAAAGGAGGGCAAGGAATAGAGTGAATTGGATCGATGTGGTATACCGGGGTTGACATGCTGTCAGTGGATTTAATCAGGGCATGTGAAGCGTCTGGGGTAAACCATGGAAAGCTGTGTAGGTATGTATATTTGCGTGTGTGGACGTATGTATATACATGTGTATGGGGGTGGGTTGGGCCATTTCTTTCGTCTGTTTCCTTGCGCTACCTCGCAAACGCGGGAGACAGCGACAAAGCAAAAGAAAAATAAAATATATATATATATATATATATATATATATATATATATATATATATATATATATATATATATATATATATCCCTGGGGATAGGGGATTAAGAATACTTCCCACGTATTCCCTGCGTGTCGTAGAAGGCGACTAAAAGGGGAGGGAGCGGGGGGCTGGAAATCCTCCCCTCTCGTTTTTTTTTAATTTTCCAAAAGAAGGAACAGAGAATTGGGCCAGGTGAGGGTATTCCCTCAAAGGCCCAGTCCTCTGTTCTTAATGCTACCTCGCTAACGCGGGAAATGGCGAATAGTTTAAAAGAAGAAAGAATATATATATATATATATATATATATATATATATATATATATATATATATATATATATATATATATATATATATATATATATATATTATCCCAGGGGATAGGGGAGAAAGAATGCTTCCCACGTATTCCCTGCGTGTCGTAGAAGGCGACTAAAAGGGGAGGGAGCGGGGGGCTGGAAATCCTCCCCTCTCGTTTTTTTAATAATTTTCCAAAAGAAGGAACAGACAATCGGGCCAGGTGAGGATATTCCCTCAAAGGCCCAGTTCTCTGTTCTTAACGCTACCTCGCTAATGCGGGAAATGGCGAATAGTTTGAGACAGCGACAAAGTATAATAAAAAAAAAAATATATATATATATATATATATATATATATATATATATATATATATTTTTTTTTTTTTTTTTTTTTTTGCCGCTGTCTCCCGCGTTTACGAGGTAGCGCAAGGAAACAGACGAAAGAAATGGCCCAACCCACCCCCCACATACACATGTATATACATACGTCCACAAACGCAAGTATACATACCTACACAGCTTTCCATGGTTTACCCCAGACGCTTCACATGCCCTAATTCAATCCACTGACAGCACGTCAACCCCGGTATACCACATCGCTCCAATTCACTCTATTCCTTGCCCTCCTTTCACCCTCCTGCATGTTCAGGCCCCGATCACACAAAATCTTTTTCACTCCATCTTTCCACCTCCAATTTGGTCTCCCTCTTCTCCTCGTTCCCTCCACCTCCGACACATATATCCTCTTGGTCAATCTTTCCTCACTCATTCTCTCCATGTGCCCAAACCATTTCAAAACACCCTCTTCTGCTCTCTCAACCACGCTCTTTTTATTTCCACACATCTCTCTTACCCTTACGTTACTTACTCGATGAAACCACCTCACACCAAACATTGTCCTCAAACATCTCATTTCCAGCACATCCATCCTCCTGCGCACCACTCTATCCATAGCCCACGCCTCGCAACCATACAACATTGTTGGAACCACTATTCCTTCAAACATACCCATTTTTGCTTTCCGAGATAATGTTCTCGACTTCCACACATTATTCAAGGCTCCCAGAATTTTCGCCCCCTCCCCTACCCAATGATCCACTTCCGCTTCCATGGTTCCATCCGCTGCCAGATCCACTCCCAGATATCTAAAACACTTCACTTCCTCCAGTTTTTCTCCATTCAAACTCACCTCCCAATTGACTTGACCCTCAACCCTACTGTACCTAATAACCTTGCTCTTATTCACATTTACTCTTAACTTTCTTCTTTCACACACTTTACCAAACAGAGATGGAGTGAGTATTTTGAAGGTTTGTTGAATGTGTTTGATGTTTAAAGTGGCAGATATAGGTGTTTGGCCCGTGGTGGGGGTGCAAAGGGGAAGAGGGTAGGGAAAATGTTTTGGTAAACAGAGAAGAGGTAGTAAAAGCTTGGCGAAGATGAAAGCCGGAAGGGGCAGCAGGTTTTGGAGGTTTGCAGTGGAATTTTTTAAAAAAAGGGGGGTGACTGTTTTGTTGACGGGTTTGGTAAGGTTTATTTATGTATGTATGACTCACGTGAGGTCCCTGAGGTTTGGGGCGATATGCGTGCATAGTGCCATTGAACAAAGGCAAAGGGAAAGAGTGATGCTCAAATTACAGAGTATAAGTTTGTTGAGTTTTCCTCGAAAATTATATGGAGGGTATTGTTTGAGAGGGTAAGCATAAACAGAGCATCAGATTGGGGAAGAGCAGTGTGGTTTCAGAAGTGGTAGAGGATGTGTGGATCAGGTTTTTTGCTTTGAAGAATGTAGGGTGAGAAAACTTAGAAAAGCAAATGGATTTGGGGTATGTAGCATTTATGGATCGGAGAAGGAAAATTTTATAGATTTTGGATAGAGATCTCGGGTGGCAGGTATTAAGAATATATGGTGCGGGAGGGCAATTTTGTTAGAAGCATGAAAAGTTTTTATCGAGGATGTAAGGCATGTGTACGTGTAGGAAGAGAGAAAGTAAATTGGGTTCTCAGTGAATGTAGGTTGTGGCAGGGTGTGTGATTTCTCCATGGTTGTTTAATTTGTTTATGGATGGGGTTTTAGGGAGGTGAATGCAAGAGTTTTGGAAAGAGGGGCAAGTATGAAGTCTGTGGGGATGAGAGAGCTTGGGAAGTAAAGTCAGTTGTTGTTCGCTGATGATACAGCGCTGGTGGCTGATTCTTTTGGGAAACTGCAAAAGCGGGTGACTGAGTTTGGTAAAGTGTGTGAAAGAAGAAAGTTAAGAGTAATGTGAATAAGAGCAAGTTATTGTACAGTAGGGTTGAGGGTCAAGTCAATGGGAGGTGAGTTTGAATGGAGAAAAACTGGGAAGTGAAGTGTTTTTAAGATATCTGGGAGTGGATCTGGCAGGGGATGGAACCAGGAAGGGGAAGTGGATCATGGGGTGGGGGAGGGGGCGAAAATTCGGGGACCCTTTGAAGAATGTGTGGAAGTCAAGAACTTTTATCCCCGGAAAGCAAAAATGGGTATGTTTGAAGGAATACTGGTTCCAACAATGTTTATTTTGAGCGTGGGCAAATGGATAGAGTTGTCGCAGGAGGAGGGAATGTCGGGAAAAATGAATGTTGAACAATGGTGGTGTGGGGTGTTTGATCCGAGTAAGTAACGTAAGGTAAAGAGATGTGGGGAAAATTTAAAAAGAGCGTGGTTGAAGAGAGCAGAAGAGGGTGTTTTTGAAATGGTTTGGGCACATGGAGAGAATGAGTGAGGAAAGATTGACCAAGAGGATATATGTGTCGAGGTGAGGAGAACGAGGAGAAGAGGGAACCAAATGGAGGTGAAAGAGGAGTGAAAAAGATTTTGTGTGATCGGCGGCCTGAACATGCAGGAGGTGAAAGGAGGGCAAGGAATAGAGTGAATTGGAGCGATGTGGTATACCGGGGTGACATGCTGTCAGTGGATTGAATCGGGGTATGTGAAGCGTCTGGGGTAAACCATGGAAAGCTGTGTAGGTATGTATATTTGCGTGTGTAGACGTAAGTATATACATGTGTATGGGGGTGGGTTGGGCTATTTCTTTCGTCTGTTTCCTTGCGCTACCTCGCAAACGCGGAGACCGGCAAAAAAAAAAAAATATATAAATATATTATACTTATTTTTATTATACTTTCCCTCGCTGTCTCCCCCCGCGTTTGCGAGGTAGCGCAAGGAACAGACAAAGAAAATCCCCCCTCCTTGTATTAACTTTCTAAAATGGGAAACAGAAGAAGGAGTCACGCGGGAGTGCTCATCCTCCTTGAAGCCAGAAGTGGGTGCCTAAATGTGTGTGGATGTAACCAGATGTGAAAAAAGTGAGAGAAGGTAGTATGTTTGAGGAAAGGAACCTGGATTTTTGGCTCTGAGTGAAACGAAGCTCAAGGGTAAAGGGGAAGAGTGGTTTGGGAAAGTCTGGGGAGTAAAGTCAGGGGTTAGTGAGAGGACAGAGCAAGGAAGGAGTAGCAATACTCCTGAAACAGGAGTTTGGGAGTATGTGATAGAATGTAAGAAGTAAATTCTCGATTAATATGGGTAAAACTGAAAGTTGATGGAGAGAGTGGGTGATTATTGGTGCATATGCACCTGGGCATGAGAAGAAAGATCATGAAGGCAATGTTTTGGGAGCAGCTGAATGAGTGTGTTAGTGGTTTTGATGCACGAGACCGGTTATAGTGATAGGTGATTTTGAATGCAAAGGTGAGTAATGTGGCAGTTGAGGGAATAATTGGTATACATGGGGTTTCAGTGTTGTAAATGGAAATGGTGAAGACTTGTAGATTTATGTGCTGAAAAAGGAACTGATGATTGGGAATACCTGGTTTAAAAAGCGAGATATACATAAGTATACTTATGTAAGAAGAAGATGGCCAGAGAGCGTTATTGGATTACGTGTTAATTGACAGGCGTGCGAAAGAGAGACTTTTGGATGTTAATGTGCTGAGAGGTGCAACTGGAGGATGTCTGATCATTATCTTGTGGAGGCCCAAGGTGAAGATTTGTATGGGTTTTCAGAAAAGAAGAGTGAATGTTGGGGTGAAGAGGGTGGTGAGAGTAAGGTGAGCTTGGGAAGGAGACTGTGTGAGGAAGTACCAGGAGAGACAGTACAGAATGGAAAAAGGTGAAACAAATGGAAGTAAGGGAGTGGGGGAGGAATGGGATGTATTTAGGGAATCAGTGATGGGATGCGCAAAAGATGCTTGTGGCATGAGAAGAGTGGGAGGTGGTTGATTAGAAAGGGTAGTGAGTGGTGGGATGAAGAAGTAAGAGATTAGTGAAAGAGAAGAGAGAGCAATTTGGAACGATTTTTGCAGGAAAAAATGCAATGAGTGGAAGATGTATAAAAGAAAGGACAGGAGGTCAAAGAAAGGTTGCAAGAGGTGAAAAAAAGGGCAAATATAATGTTAGGGAGGTAAATGCAAGAGTCTTGGAAAGAGGGGCAAGTATGAAGTCTGTTGGGGATAGAGACTTGGGAAGTGAGTCAGTTGTTGTTCGCTGATGATACCCGCTGGTGGCGATTCATGTGAGAAACTTTCAGAAGCTGGTGACAGGAGTTTGGAAAGTGTGTGGAGAAGAAAAATTAAAGAGTTTAAAATTAATAAGAGCAAGGTTATTAGTCAGTAGGGCTGAGGGCAAGCAATTGGGAGGTGAGTTTAAATGGGAAAAACTGAGGAATAAAGGTTTTAGATATCTGGAGTGGATCTGTCACGTTGAACCTGGAAGCGGAATTTGAACATGGGTTGGGGGGGGGGGCAAAAAAATTGGGAAAGCCTTGAAAATGTGTGGAAGCCCGAGAACATTACCCCCGGAAAGCAAAAATGGGAAGTTTAAAGGGAAAAGTAGTTCCAACAATGTTTTTTGTGCGAGCTGGGCTATGGATAGAGTGTGCGCAGGAGATGGAGGGTGCTGGAAATGAGATGTTGAGACAATGTGTGGTGTGAGGTGGTTGATCGATAAAAACGTAGGGTAAGAGAAAATGTGTAAATAAAAAGAGCGTGTTTGAGAGAGCAGAGAAAGTGTTTTAAAATGGTTTGGGCACATGGAGAGAATGAGTGGGGAAAAGATTGCCCAAAGAGATAAAAGTGTCGGAGGTGGAGGGAACGAGAGAGGGGGAACCAATTGGAGTGGAAAGAAGGATTTAAAAAAATTTGTTTTGATCGGCCTTTAACATGCAGGAGGGTGAAGGAGGGAAAGGGAAATAGGTGAATTGGAGCATGTGGTATACGGGGGTTGAGGGCTGTCATGGTTGAATCAAGGCATTGAGCGTCCGGGTAAACCAGGAAAGCTGTGTAGGATTAATTTGTGTGGTGGACGGTGTAAAGTACATGTGTAAGGGGGGGGTTTTTGGGGCCCCCCCCTTTCGGGCTTTTCCTTGCCACCTCGCAATACCGGGAACAGCGAACAAAGTTAAAAAAAAAAAAAAAAAAAAAAAAAAAAAAAATATAAAATATTAAATATATAAATATATAAAATATATATAAATATATATATATGAAAAAAAATAAATTTTTTTTCCTTTCTTTCAAAAAAAATTCGCCATTTCCCGCTTAGCGAGTTGCGTTAAGAATAAAGAACTGGCCTTTTAGGAATATCCCCCACCCGGCACCCCTTTTTTTTTTCTTTTTGGGGAAAAATTAAAAAAAAAAAAAAAAATGAGAGGGGAAAGGGTTTTCCCGCCCCGCTTTCCCCCCCCTTTTAGTCGCCTTCTACGACAAGCAGGGAATACGTGGGGAAATATCTTTTCCCCCCCCCCCTCCCCCGGGAAAAAAAAATATATATATATAAAATATATATTATATATATATATAAAATATATATATTATATTAATTTTTTTTCTTTCTTTCAAACTTTCGCCATTTCCCGCATTAGCGAGGTACTTAAGAACAGAGGGCTGGGCCTTTGAGGGATCCCTCCACCTGGCCCCAAATTTTCCCGTTCCTTTTTTTGGGAAAAATTTAAAAAAAAAGAGGGGAGGATTTCCAGCCCCCCCTCCCTTTCCCCTTTTTTGGGCGCCTTCTTACGACACCAGGGAAAAACGTGGGGAAATATTTTTCCCCCTAAACCCAGGGGTAATATAAAAATAAAAATAAAATATAAATTTAATTTTCAACATCCCATTTCCAGCACATCCATCCGCCTGCGCACAACTCTTATCCATAGCCCACGCCTCGCAACCAACACATTGTTGGAACCACTATTCCTTCAAACATCCCCAATTTTTGTTTTCCCCAAGATAATGTTCTCGCCCTTCCACACATTCTTAAAGGGCCCCCAGAATTTTCCCCCCCCTTTCCCCCACCCTATGACCCCATTTCCGCTTCCTTTGGTTCCATCCCTGCCAGACCCCACCCCCAGATATCAAAAACCCCTTTTCACTTCCCCCATTTTTTTCTCCTTTAAACCCTCACCCCCAAATTTTGACTTGACCCCCCAACCTACTGTAAAAAATTTAACCTTGCTCTTTTTCCACATTTCCCTTTTTAAACTTTCTTTTTCCCAACAAAATTTCCCAACCCCAGTCACCAGCTTCTGCATTTCTCAATGAATCCCCACCAGCGCGTATCATAAAGCGAACAACAACGGACTAAACTTCCCAAGCTCTCTCATCCCCAACAGACTTCATACTTCTCCTCTTTCCAAAACTCTTCATTTCCCTTTCCCTAACAACCCCATCCATAAAAAAAATTAAAAAACCATGGAAAACATCACCCCACCCCTGCCGCAAACCTAAAATTCACGAAAACCAATAAACTTTCCCCCTTTTCCCTAAAACGTACACACCTTACTTCCCCCGATAAAATATAATATATTTTTTTTTTTTTTTTTTTTTAAAATATTGCCCGCTGTCCCCCGGGTTTTTTGCGGGGGTACGAAAGGGAAATCAGACAAAAGAAAGGCCCCAAACCCCCCCCCATACACTTTAACTTTCACACGCCAAAACACGAAAATTTTCATACCACACAGTTTGTTCCATGGTTTCCCCGGACGCTTTCAAATCCCTTGATTCAACCCCCGACACACGCAACCCCTGAAATACCACATCGCCCCAAATTTTCACCCCTATTCCTTCCCCTTTTCCTTTTAAAACCCTCCTGCATTTTCAGGCCCCGATCACAAAAAATTTCCTTTTAACTCCATCTTTCCACCTCCAATTTGTCTCCCCCTCACCCCCCCCTTGTTTCTCCTCGTTCCTTCACCTCCGAACACATATATCCTCTTGCAATTCTTTCCTCACTCATTCTCTCCATGTGCCCAAAACCATTTTCAAAAAAACCCCCTCTTCTGCCCTCATCCTACCACGCTCTTTTTATTTCCACTACATCTCTCTTATACCTTACGTTTACTTACACTCGATCAAAAACCACCTCACACCACACAGTGTCCCTCAAAATCTCTTTTCCCCAGCACATCCATCCTCCTCACACGACTCTATCCATGCCCACGCCTCGCACCCCATAAACAACATTGTTGGAACTACTATTTCTTCAAACAAACCCATATTGCTTTCCCCGGATAATTTCTCGACTTCCACACATTTTTTCAAGGCTCCCAAAATTTCGCCCCCGTCCCCCCCCCCTATGATCCACTTCCGCTTCCATGGTTTTCCATTCCCGCTGACAGATCCACTCCCCAATATCTAAAACAGCTTCACTTCCTCCAGTTTATTTCTCCATTCAACTCACCTCCCAATTGAATTGACCCTCAAACCCTACTGTCCCTAATAACCTTGCCTCCTTATTCACATTTACTCTTAACTTTTTTTCTTCCACACACTTTTCCAAACTCAGTCACCAGCCCTTTTGCAATTTTTTTTACATGAATCCCCACCAAACGCTGTATCATCACGAACAACAACACTCACTTCCCAAGCTCCCCTTCCCTGGCCCCCCCCAGACTTTATACTTGCCCCTCTTTTCCCAAAACTCTTTCATTTTTCCCCCCAACAACCCCATCCAAAAACAAATTAAACAACCAAAAAAGACATCCCCACACCCCCCGGGCCGGGAAAAACCCACATTTTACTGAAACCAATCACTTTCCCCTTTTTCCTACCCTCAAAACCCTTACATCCTCGATAAAAACTTTTCACTGCTTCTAAAAAACTTTTCCCCCCCACAAACCCTATATTTTTAATACCTTCCACAGACAACTCCATCCCAAATCTAATCAATCCCTTTTCCAGATCCATAAAAGCTACTACAAAAACCATTTGCTTTTCCAATATTTTTTCACAAAACATTCTTTCAAAGCAAACCCCTGATCCACACATCCCAAACCCCTTCTGAAACCCACACTGCCTTCCCCAATCTGATGCTTGTACATGCCTTCACCCTCTCAACCCAAAACCCTCCCAAAATTTTACCCAGAATACTCAAACCCCCAAAAAATTTAACCTTTTTAATTTTACACTCACCTTTCCCCTTTTCCTTTTTACAATTTCACTATGCACCATTTCCCCCAATCCTCAAACAAACCCCACCATTTCATACATACAATTTAAAAAACCTTACCAACCAGTCAACAAAACAGTCACCCCCTTTTTTTTAAAAAAATTCCCCTGCAAACCATCCAAACCTGCCCGCCTTGCCCCCCTTTTTTTCTTCCGCAAAGCTTTTTTTCTACCTCTTCTCGTTTTACCAAAATCATTTTCCCCCAAACCCCCCTCACTTTGCCCACCACCTCCCACCCCCAAAAACCCATATCTGGGCCCCCCGTCTTTAGACCTTCAACAACCCTTCAAAATACTCATTCCATCTCCCTTTTACATCAACCCCTACTTGTTCCCAAAGTGCTGAGAGGTGCAAGGGAGTTCTGATCATTTCTTGTGGAGGCTAAGGTGGGGAAAATTGTAAAAGGGGTTTTCAGAAAAGAAAAGTGAGTGTTGGGGTGAAAAAAGGTGGTGAGATTTAAATGAGCTTGGGAAGGGGGCCTGTGTGAAGAAGCCCTTTAGGAAGGGCTGTGTACAGAATGGGAAAAAAGGGGAGAAAATGGAAGTAAGGGGATGGGGGAAAGGGAAAGGGATGTATTTTTGGGAAACAGGGATGGTTCCAAAGAGCTTGTGGCCCTGAGAAGAGTGGGAGGGGGGGGTTTTTAAAAGGGGTTTTTGTGAGTGGTGGGAGAAGAAGGGAAGGTAATTTGTGAAAGAAAAGAGGGGGCCCTTTGGGGCGATTTTTTTCAGGGAAAAAATGCAATTTAAAAGGGGGGAATTTTTAAAAGAAAGAGCCCGGAGGGCAAAAGAAAGGTGAGAGGGGGAAAAAAGGGCAAATATATATGTTAGGGAGGTAAATGCAGAGTTTTGGGAAAAAGAGGGGCAAGTATGAAGTCTGTTGGGATGAGAGAGTTTGGGGAAAGTGGGGCAGTTGTTGTTCGCTGATGATACAGCGCTGGTGGCGGATTCATGTGAAAAAACTGCAGAAGCTGGTGACGGAGTTTTGGTAAAAGTGTGGGGGAGAAAGAAAGTTAAGAGTAAATGTGAATAAGAGCAAGGTTTTTGGTTACAGGGCTGGGGGTCAAGTCAATTGGGAGGTGAGTTTGAATGGTAAAAAACTGGGGGAAAGTGAAGTGTTTTAGATATCTGGGAGGGGAAACTGTCAGCGGATGGAACCATGGAAGCGGAAGTGGATCATAGGGTGGGGGAGGGGGCGAAAATTTTGGGAGCCTTGAAAAATGTGTGGAAGTCGAGAACATTATCCCGGAAAGCAAAAATGGGTATGTTTGAAGGAATAGTAGTTCCAACAATGTTGTATGGTTGCGAGGCGTGGGCTATGGATAGAGTTGTGCGCAGGAGGATGGATGTGCTGGAAATGAGATGTTTGAGGACAATGTGTGGTGTGAGGTGGTTTGATCGAGTAAGTAACGTAAGGGTAAGAGAGATGTGTGGAAATAAAAAGAGCGTGGTTGAGAGAGCAGAAGAGAGTGTTTTAAAATGGTTTGGGCACATGGAGAGAATGAGTGAGGAAAGATTGACCAAGAGGATATATGTGTCGGAGGTGGAGGGAACGAGGAGAAGAGGGAGACCAAATTGGAGGTGGAAAGATGGAGTGAAAAAGATTTTGTGTGATCGGGGCCTGAACATGCAGGAGGGTGAAAGGAGGGCAAGGAATAGAGTGAATTGGAGCGATGTGGTATACAGGGGTTGACGTGCTGTCAGTGGATTGAATCAAGGCATGTGAAGCGTCCGGGGTAAACCATGGAAAGCTGTGTAGGTATGTATATTTGTGTGTGTGGACGTGTGTATGTACATGTGTATGGGGGGGGTTGGGCCATTTCTTTCGTCTATTTCCTTGCGCTACCTCGCAATACGCGGGAGACAGCGACAAAGTATAAAAAAAAAAAAAAAAAAAAATATATATATATATATATATATATATATATATATATATATATATATATATATATATATTTCTTCTTTTCTTTCAAACTATTCGCCATTTCCCGCGTTAGCGAGGTAGCGTTAAGAATAGAGAACTGGGCCTTTGAGGGAATATCCTCACCTGGCACCCTTCTCTGTTCCTTCTTTTGGAAAATTAAAAAAAAAAATAATGAGAGGGGAGGATTTCCAGCCCCCTGCTCCCTCCCCTTTTAGTCGCCTTCTACGACATGCAGGGAATACGTGGGAAGTATTCTTTCTCCCCCATCCCCAGGGATAATATATATATATATATATATATATATATATATATATATATATATATATATATATTTTCTTTCTTTTCTTTCAAACTATTCGCCATTTCCCGCATTAGCGAGGTAGCGTTAAGAACAGAGGACTGGGCCTTTGAGGGAATACCCTCACCTGGCCCAATTCTCTGTTCCTTCTTTTGGAAAATTAAAAAAAACGAGAGGGGAGGATTTCCAGCCCCCCGCTCCCTCCCCTTTTAGTCGCCTTCTACGACACGCAGGGAATACGTGGGAAGTATTCTTTCTCCCCTATCCCCAGGGATATATATATATATATATATATATATATATATAGAGAGTAAATGTGAATAAGAGCAAGGTTATTAGGTACAGTAGGGTTGAGGGACAAGTCAATAGGGAGGTAAGTTTGAATGG